>NW_026608774.1:245000-448131 GCF_029499605.1 Hyla sarda | reverse complement strand
GGTGTTACATAGGACTGCAGGTCACATCTATACATTATCTGTACTCAGAGAGTTATCACTGTGTTATCTGTGGTGTTACATAGGACTGCAGGTCACATCTATACATTATCTGTACTCAGAGAGTTATCACTGTGTTATCTGTGGTGTTACATAGGACTGCAGGTCACATCTATACATTATCTGTACTCAGAGAGTTATCACTGTGTTATCTGTGGTGTTACATAGGACTGCAGGTCACATCTATACATTATCTGTACTCAGAGAGTTATCACTGTGTTATCTGTGGTGTTACATAGGACTGCAGGTCACATATATACATTATCTGTACTCAGAGAGTTATCACTGTTATCTGTGGTGTTACATAGGACTGCAGGTCACATCTATACATTATCTGTACTCAGAGAGTTATCACTGTTATCTGTGGTGTTACATAGGACTGCAGGTCACATCTATACATTATCTGTACTCAGAGAGTTATCACTGTGTTATCTGTGGTGTTACATAGGACTGCAGGTCACATCTATACATTATCTGTACTCAGAGAGTTATCACTGTGTTATCTGTGGTGTTACATAGGACTGCAGGTCACATCTATACATTATCTGTACTCAGAGAGTTATCACTGTGTTATCTGTGGTGTTACATAGGACTGCAGGTCACATCTATACATTATCTGTACTCAGAGAGTTATCACTGTGTTATCTGTGGTGTTACATAGGACTGCAGGTCACATCTATACATTATCTGTACTCAGAGAGTTATCACTGTTATCTGTGGTGTTACATAGGACTGCAGGTCACATCTATACATTATCTGTACTCAGAGAGTTATCACTGTGTTATCTGTGGTGTTACATAGGACTGCAGGTCACATCTATACATTATCTGTACTCAGAGAGTTATCACTGTGTTATCTGTGGTGTTACATAGGACTGCAGGTCACATCTATACATTATCTGTACTCAGAGAGTTATCACTGTTTATCTGTGGTGTTACATAGGACTGCAGGTCACATCTATACATTATCTGTACTCAGAGAGTTATCACTGTGTTATCTGTGGTGTTACATAGGACTGCAGGTCACATCTATACATTATCTGTACTCAGAGAGTTATCACTGTTATCTGTGGTGTTACATAGGACTGCAGGTCACATCTATACATTATCTGTACTCAGAGAGTTATCACTGTTATCTGTGGTGTTACATAGGACTGCAGGTCACGATCTATACATTATCTGTACTCAGAGATATCACTGTTATCTGTGGTGTTACATAGGACTGCAGGTCACATCTATACATTATCTGTACTCAGATGAGTTATCACTGTTATCTGTGGTGTTACATAGGACTGCAGGTCACATCTATACATTATCTGTACTCAGAGAGTTATCACTGTTATCTGTGGTGTTACATAGGACTGCAGGTCACGTCTATACATTATCTGTACTCAGAGATATCACTGTTATCTGTGGTGTTACATAGGACTGCAGGTCACATCTATACATTATCTGTACTCATAGAGTTATCACTGTGTTATCTGTGGTGTTACATAGGACTGCAGGTCACATCTATACATTATCTGTACTCAGAGAGTTATCACTGTTATCTGTGGTGTTACATAGGACTGCAGGTCACATCTATACATTATCTGTACTCAGAGAGTTATCACTGTTATCTGTGGTGTTACATAGGACTGCAGGTCACATCTATACATTATCTGTACTCAGAGAGTTATCACTGTGTTATCTGTGGTGTTACATAGGACTGCAGGTCACATCTATACATTATCTGTACTCAGAGAGTTATCACTGTTATCTGTGGTGTTACATAGGACTGCAGGTCACATCTATACATTATCTGTACTCAGAGAGTTATCACTGTTATCTGTGGTGTTACATAGGACTGCAGGTCACATCTATACATTATCTGTACTCAGAGAGTTATCACTGTTATCTGTGGTGTTACATAGGACTGCAGGTCACATCTATACATTATCTGTACTCAGAGAGTTATCACTGTGTTATCTGTGGTGTTACATAGGACTGCAGGTCACATATATACATTATCTGTACTCAGAGAGTTATCACTGTGTTATCTGTGGTGTTACATAGGACTGCAGGTCACATCTATACATTATCTGTACTCAGAGAGTTATCACTGCTATCTGTGGTGTTACATAGGACTGCAGGTCACATCTATACATTATCTGTACTCAGAGAGTTATCACTGTTATCTGTGGTGTTACATAGGACTGCAGGTCACATCTATACATTATCTGTACTCAGAGAGTTATCACTGTGTTATCTGTGGTGTTACATAGGACTGCAGGTCACATCTATACATTATCTGTACTCAGAGAGTTATCACTGTGCTATCTGTGGTGTTACATAGGACTGCAGGTCACATCTATTCATTATCTGTACTCAGAGAGTTATCCTTGTGTTATCTGTGGTGTTACATAGGACTGCAGGTCACATCTATACATTATCTGTACTCAGAGAGTTATCACTGTTATCTGTGGTGTTACATAGGACTGCAGGTCACATCTATACATTATCTGTACTCAGAGAGTTATCACTGTTATCTGTGGTGTTACATAGGACTGCAGGTCACATCTATACATTATCTGTACTCATAGAGTTATCACTGTGTTATCTGTGGTGTTACATAGGACTGCAGGTCACATCTATACATTATCTGTACTCAGAGAGTTATCACTGTTATCTGTGGTGTTACATAGGACTGCAGGTCACATCTATACATCATCTGTACTCAGAGAGTTATCACTGTTATCTGTGGTGTTACATAGGACTGCAGGTCACATCTACATTATCTGTACTCAGAGAGTTATCACTGTTATCTGTGGTGTTACATAGGACTGCAGGTCACATCTATACATTATCTGTACTCAGAGAGTTATCACTGTTATCTGTGGTGTTACGTAGGACTGCAGGTCACATCTATACATTATCTGTACTCAGAGAGTTATCACTGTTATCTGTGGTGTTACATAGGACTGCAGGTCACATCTACTACATTATCTGTACTCAGAGAGTTATCACTGTTATCTGTGGTGTTACATAGGACTGCAGGTCACATCTACTACATTATCTGTACTCAGAGAGTTATCACTGTTATCTGTGGTGTTACATAGGACTGCAGGTCACATCTATACATTATTCTGTACTCATAGAGTTATCACTGTGCTATCTGTGGTGTTACATAGGACTTGCAGGTCACATCTATACATTATCTGTACTCATAGAGTTATCACTGTTATCTGTGGTGTTACATAGGACTGCAGGTCACATCTATACATTATCTGTACTCAGAGAGTTATCACTGTGTTATCTGTGGTGTTACATAGGACTGCAGGTCACATCTATACATTATCTGTACTCAGAGAGTTATCACTGTGTTATCTGTGGTGTTACATAGGACTGCAGGTCACATCTATACATTATCTGTACTCAGAGAGTTATCACTGTTATCTGTGGTGTTACATAGGACTGCAGGTCACATCTATACATTATCTGTACTCAGAGAGTTATCACTGTGTTATCTGTGGTGTTACATAGGACTGCAGGTCACATCTATACATTATCTGTACTCAGAGAGTTATCACTGTTATCTGTGGTGTTACATAGGACTGCAGGTCACATCTATACATTATCTGTACTCATAGAGTTATCACTGTGTTATCTGTGGTGTTACATAGGACTGCAGGTCACATCTATACATTATCTGTACTCAGTGAGTTATCACTGTTATCTGTGGTGTTACATAGGACTGCAGGTCACATCTATACATTATCTGTACTCAGAGAGTTATCACTGTTATCTGTGGTGTTACATAGGACTGCAGGTCACATCTATACATTATCTGTACTCATAGAGTTATCACTGTGTTATCTGTGTTGTTACATAGGACTGCAGGTCACATCTATACATTATCTGTACTCAGAGAGTTATCACTGTGTTATCTGTGGTGTTACATAGGACTGCAGGTCACATCTATACATTATCTGTACTCAGAGAGTTATCACTGTGTTATCTGTGGTGTTACATAGGACTGCAGGTCACATCTATACATTATCTGTACTCAGAGAGTTATCACTGTTATCTGTGGTGTTACATAGGACTGCAGGTCACATCTATACATTATCTGTACTCATAGAGTTATCACTGTGTTATCTGTGGTGTTACATAGGACTGCAGGTCACATCTATACATTATCTGTACTCAGTGAGTTATCACTGTTATCTGTGGTGTTACATAGGACTGCAGGTCACATCTATACATTATCTGTACTCAGAGAGTTATCACTGTTATCTGTGGTGTTACATAGGACTGCAGGTCACATCTATACATTATCTGTACTCAGAGAGTTATCACTGTTATCTGTGGTGTTACATAGGACTGCAGGTCACATCTATACATTATCTGTACTCAGAGAGTTATCACTGTTATCTGTGGTGTTACATAGGACTGCAGGTCACATCTTATACATTATCTGTACTCAGTGAGTTATCACTGTTATCTGTGGTGTTACATAGGACTGCAGGTCACATCTATACATTATCTGTACTCAGAGAGTTATCACTGTTATCTGTGGTGTTACATAGGACTGCAGGTCACATCTATACATTATCTGTACTCAGAGAGTTATCACTGTGTTATCTGTGGTGTTACATAGGACTGCAGGTCACATCTACTACATTATCTGTACTCAGAGAGTTATCACTGTTATCTGTGGTGTTACATAGGACTGCAGGTCACATATATACATTATCTGTACTCAGAGAGTTATCACTGTGCTATCTGTGGTGTTACATAGGACTGCAGGTCACATCTATACATTATCTGTACTCAGAGAGTTATCACTGTTATCTGTGGTGTTACATAGGACTGCAGGTCACATCTATACATTATCTGTACTCAGAGAGTTATCACTGTGTTATCTGTGGTGTTACATAGGACTGCAGGTCACATCTATACATTATCTGTACTCAGAGAGTTATCACTGTTATCTGTGGTGTTACATAGGACTGCAGGTCACATCTATACATTATCTGTACTCAGAGATATCACTGTTATCTGTGGTGTTACATAGGACTGCAGGTCACATCTATACATTATCTGTACTCATAGAGTTATCACTGTGTTATCTGTGGTGTTACATAGGACTGCAGGTCACATCTATACATTATCTGTACTCAGAGAGTTATCACTGTGTTATCTGTGGTGTTACATAGGACTGCAGGTCACATCTATACATTATCTGTACTCAGAGAGTTATCACTGTGTTATCTGTGGTGTTACATAGGACTGCAGGTCACATCTATACATTATCTGTACTCAGAGAGTTATCACTGTGTTATCTGTGGTGTTACATAGGACTGCAGGACACATCTATACATTATCTGTACTCAGAGAGTTATCACTGTTATCTGTGGTGTTACATAGGACTGCAGGTCACATCTACATTATCTGTACTCCGAGAGTTATCACTGTTATCTGTGGTGTTACATAGGACTGCAGGTCACATCTATACATTATCTGTACTCAGAGAGTTATCACTGTGTTATCTGTGGTGTTACATAGGACTGCAGGTCACATCTATACATTATCTGTACTCAGAGAGTTATCACTGTTATCTGTGGTGTTACATAGGACTGCAGGTCACATCTACTACATTATATGTACTCAGAGAGTTATCACAGTGTTATCTGTGGTGTTACATAGGACTGCAGGTCACATTTATACATTATCTGTACTCAGTGAGTTATCACTGTTATCTGTGGTGTTACATAGGACTGCAGGTCACGTCTATACATTATCTGTACTCAGAGATATCACTGTTATCTGTGGTGTTACATAGGACTGCAGGTCACATCTATACATTATCTGTACTCAGTGAGTTATCACTGTGTTATCTGTGGTGTTACATAGGACTGCAGGTCACATCTATACATTATCTGTACTCAGAGAGTTATCACTGTGTTATCTGTGGTGTTACATAGGACTGCAGGTCACATCTATACATTATCTGTACTCAGAGAGTTATCACTGTTATCTGTGGTGTTACATAGGACTGCAGGTCACATCTATACATTATCTGTACTCAGAGAGTTATCACTGTTATCTGTGGTGTTACATAGGACTGCAGGTCACGTCTATACATTATCTGTACTCAGAGATATCACTGTTATCTGTGGTGTTACATAGGACTGCAGGTCACATTTATACATTATCTGTACTCATAGAGTTATCACTGTGTTATCTGTGGTGTTACATAGGACTGCAGGTCACATCTATACATTATCTGTACTCAGTGAGTTATCACTGTTATCTGTGGTGTTACATAGGACTGCAGGTCACATCTATACATTATCTGTACTCAGAGAGTTATCACTGTTATCTGTGGTGTTACATAGGACTGCAGGTCACATCTATACATTATCTGTACTCAGAGAGTTATCACTGTGTTATCTGTGGTGTTACATAGGACTGCAGGTCACATCTATACATTATCTGTACTCAGAGAGTTATCACTGTTATCTGTGGTGTTACATAGGACTGCAGGTCACATTTATACATTATCTGTACTCAGTGAGTTATCACTGTTATCTGTGGTGTTACATAGGACTGCAGGTCACATCTATACATTATCTGTACTCAGAGAGTTATCACTGTGTTATCTGTGGTGTTACATAGGACTGCAGGTCACATCTATACATTATCTGTACTCAGAGAGTTATCACTGTTATCTGTGGTGTTACATAGGACTGCAGGTCACATCTATACATTATCTGTACTCAGAGAGTTATCACTGTGTTATCTGTGGTGTTACATAGGACTGCAGGTCACATCTATACATTATCTGTACTCAGAGAGTTATCACTGTGCTATCTGTGGTGTTACATAGGACTGCAGGTCACATCTATTCATTATCTGTACTCAGAGAGTTATCACTGTGTTATATGTGGTGTTACATAGGACTGCAGGTCACATCTATACATTATCTGTACTCAGAGAGTTATCACTGTTATCTGTGGTGTTACATAGGACTGCAGGTCACATCTATACATTATCTGTACTCAGAGAGTTATCACTGTGTTATCTGTGGTGTTACATAGGACTGCAGGTCACATCTATACATTATCTGTACTCAGAGAGTTATCACTGTTATCTGTGGTGTTACATAGGACTGCAGGTCACATCTATACATTATCTGTACTCAGAGAGTTATCACTGTTATCTGTGGTGTTACATAGGACTGCAGGTCACATCTATACATCATCTGTACTCAGAGAGTTATCACTGTGTTATCTGTGGTGTTACATAGGACTGCAGGTCACATCTATACATTATCTGTACTCAGAGAGTTATCACTGTTATCTGTGGTGTTACATAGGACTGCAGGTCACATCTATACATTATCTGTACTCAGAGAGTTATCACTGTGTTATCTGTGGTGTTACATAGGACTGCAGGTCACATCTATACATTATCTGTACTCAGAGAGTTATCACTGTGTTATCTGTGGTGTTACATAGGACTGCAGGTCACATCTATACATTATCTGTACTCAGAGAGTTATCACTGTTATCTGTGGTGTTACATAGGACTGCAGGTCACATCTATACATTATCTGTAATCAGAGAGTTATCACTGTGTTATCTGTGGTGTTACATAGGACTGCAGGTCACATCTATACATTATCTGTACTCAGAGAGTTATCACTGTGTTATCTGTGGTGTTACATAGGACTGCAGGTCACATCTATACATTATCTGTACTCAGAGAGTTATCACTGTTATCTGTGGTGTTACATAGGACTGCAGGTCACATCTATACATTATCTGTACTCAGAGAGTTATCACTGTTATCTGTGGTGTTACATAGGACTGCAGGTCACATCTACTACATTATCTGTACTCAGAGAGTTATCACTGTGTTATCTGTGGTGTTACATAGGACTGCAGGTCACATCTATACATTATCTGTACTCAGAGAGTTATCACTGTGTTATCTATGGTGTTACATAGGACTGCAGGTCACATCTATACATTATCTGTACTCAGAGAGTTATCACTGTTATCTGTGGTGTTACATAGGACTGCAGGTCACATCTATACATTATCTGTACTCAGAGAGTTATCACTGTTATCTGTGGTGTTACATAGGACTGCAGGTCACATCTATACATTATCTGTACTCAGAGAGTTATCACTGTGTTATCTTTGGTGTTACATAGGACTGCAGGTCACATCTATACATTATCTGTACTCAGAGAGTTATCACTGTGTTATCTGTGGTGTTACATAGGACTGCAGGTCACATCTATACATTATCTGTACTCAGAGAGTTATCACTGTGTTATCTGTGGTGTTACATAGGACTGCAGGTCACATCTATACATTATCTGTAATCAGAGAGTTATCACTGTGTTATCTGTGGTGTTACATAGGACTGCAGGTCACATCTATACATTATCTGTACTCAGAGAGTCATCACTGTTATCTGTGGTGTTACATAGGACTGCAGGTCACATCTATACATTATCTGTACTCAGAGAGTTATCACTGTTATCTGTGGTGTTACATAGGACTGCAGGTCACATCTATACATTATCTGTACTCAGAGAGTTATCACTGTGTTATCTGTGGTGTTACATAGGACTGCAGGTCACATCTATACATTATCTGTACTCAGAGAGTTATCACTGTTATCTGTGGTGTTACATAGGACTGCAGGTCACATCTATACATTATCTGTACTCAGAGAGTTATCACTGTTATCTGTGGTGTTACATAGGACTGCAGGTCACATCTATACATTATCTGTACTCAGAGAGTTATCACTGTTATCTGTGGTGTTACATAGGACTGCAGGTCACATCTACTACATTATCTGTACTCAGAGAGTTATCACTGTTATCTGTGGTGTTACATAGGACTGCAGGTGACATCTATACATTATCTCTAATGGCCGCCAACAGGGGGGTACAACCCATACACTTGTATGGGGCCCAGAGCTTTAGGGAGGTCCGGCCGCCGGCCGTTTTTTCTTTTTTAGTTGTCAGTTTGTGCTGCTGCCATTAATCATTGCTGCAAAAATCATTTTTTGGAGCTGCCTGCCAAGTTGTCAGTCAGTGATTGTACCCGCCGCCACTCATGACTGATTACTTACAGTTTGTGCAGTGCCGCTGCCGCAGCCACGGTCATTCATTGCTGATTTCATGATGCAGCAGGGATGCTCTGGGGCCGTCTGTCTCTTTAAATGCGCAGTGGCAGGTGGGAGGTACTACTTCCTCGGGCATGGCCGCTGCGCATTGATACAGCAGCCTCCGCCGCAAGTATCGCTGTGGCGGTGCTGAGAGTCTCTCTGCTGCGCTGCGGACCGAACAAGTCAAGACAGTGCACGCTCCTCCGCTCTGCGAGTCCGCTGGCTGGCGCTGAGGTGAGTGCAGAGTGAAATAAGAGCGCCAGTCTGCAGCTATAAATGTGAAGAAAAAATATATAAAATGTCACAGAGGCAGAGGAGAGCACTATATAGCGCCGGTGGCAGGCAGTTGAGCTGGCCAGGGGGCCATGAGGCATAATCATAAACTATATGGGGGCAAAAAGGGGCCTACAACAAGTTTAGTGGCAAGCTGTGCCCATATAGTTGTTGTAGGCCCTTCTTTGCTAATAGTTTTCCCCCCATATAGTTGTAGGCCTCTCTGAGATGGGCCCAGGCCTACCACAACTATTAACAGAGGGGCCCTCCTAAACTGTATGGAGCCCCCTATATAGTTCGGTTAGGCCCCTCTGTTCATAGTTACTTACATATAGTTTGGGTAGGCCCCTCTGTTAAAGGAGTAGTCTGGTGAAAAATAACTTATCACCTATCCAAGTATTGGGGATAAGTTATAGATCGCGCGGGGGGGGGGGGGGGGGTCTGAGGACTGGGGTCCCCCGCGATCTCCTGCACGGGGCCCCAGCAGTTTGCCGGAAGCTGACGTCTGTACCCCACATGAAGCCGCTGCCGCCACATCCCATCCATGTATCTCTATGGGGTACATGGAGGGGCGCGTTGACCAGCGTTCCGTGCGGAGTACGGCACGCCCTCCTTCCAGCCGACTGCTGGGACCCCATGCAGGAGGAGATAGCAGGGGGCCCCAGTGCTCGGACCCCCCACAATCTATAACTTTTCCCCTATCCTTGGAAAGGGGATAAGTTATTTTTTACCAGACAACTCCTTTAATAGTTGCTCCCATATAGTTGTTGTAGGCCCGGGCCCCTGTCAGAGAGGCTGACAACTATATGAGAGTAAAACTACCAACAAAGGGGCCTACCCCAACTATATGAGAGTAAAACTACTAACAAAGGGGCCTACCCCAACTATATGGGAGTAAAACTACCAACAAAGGGGCCTACCCCAACTATATGAGAGTAAAACTACTAACAAAGGGGCCTACCCCAACTATATGGGAGTAAAACTACCAACAAAGGGGCCTACCCCAACTATATGAGAGTAAAACTACTAACAAAGGGGCCTACCCCAACTATATGGGAGTAAAACTACTAACAAAGGGGCCTACCCCAACTATATGAGAGTAAAACTACTAACAAAGGGGCCTACCCCAACTATATGGGAGTAAAACTACTAACAAAGGGGCCTACCCCAACTATATGAGAGTAAAACTACTAACAAAGGGGCCTACCCCAACTATATGGGAGTAAAACTACTAACAAAGGGGCCTACCCCAACTATATGGGAGTAAAACTACTAACAAAGGGGCCTACCCCAACTATATGGGAGTAAAACTACCAACAAAGGGGCCTACCCCAACTATATGGGAGTAAAACTACTAACAAAGGGGCCTACCCCAACTATATGAGAGTAAAACTACTAACAAAGGGGCCTACCCCAACTATATGAGAGTAAAACTACTAACAAAGGGGCCTACCCCAACTATATGGGAGTAAAACTACTAACAAAGGGGCCTACCCCAACTATATGGGAGTAAAACTACTAACAAAGGGGCCTACCCCAACTATATGGGAGTAAAACTACTAACAAAGGAGCCTACCCCAACTATATGGGAGTAAAACTACTAACAAAGGGGCCTACCCCAACTATATGAGAGTAAAACTACTAACAAAGGGGCCTACCCCAACTATATGGGAGTAAAACTACTAACAAAGGGGCCTACCCCAACTATATGGGAGTAAAACTACTAACAAAGGGGCCTACCCCAACTATATGGGAGTAAAACTACTAACAAAGGGGCCTACCCCAACTATATGAGAGTAAAACTACTAACAAAGGGGCCTACCCCAACTATATGGGAGTAAAACTACTAACAAAGGAGCCTACCCCAACTATATGGGAGTAAAACTACTAACAAAGGGGCCTACCCCAACTATATGAGAGTAAAACTACTAACAAAGGGGCCTAC
The DNA here is from genome assembly GCF_029499605.1 of Hyla sarda. Classification (NCBI taxonomy): domain Eukaryota; kingdom Metazoa; phylum Chordata; class Amphibia; order Anura; family Hylidae; genus Hyla; species Hyla sarda. The sequence goes on along the minus strand of NW_026608774.1, from coordinate 436,683 downwards.
CCCAACTATATGGGAGTAAAACTACTAACAAAGGGGCCTACCCCAACTATATGGGAGTAAAACTACTAACAAAGGAGCCTACCCCAACTATATGGGAGTAAAACTACTAACAAAGGGGCCTACCCCAACTATATGGGAGTAAAACTACTAACAAAGGGGCCTACCCCAACTATATGGGAGTAAAACTACTAACAAAGGGGCCTACCCCAACTATATGAGAGTAAAACTACTAACAAAGGGGCCTACCCCAACTATATGGGAGTAAAACTACTAACAAAGGAGCCTACCCCAACTATATGGGAGTAAAACTACTAACAAAGGGGCCTACCCCAACTATATGGGAGTAAAACTACTAACAAAGGGGCCTACCCCAACTATATGGGAGTAAAACTACTAACAAAGGGGCCTACCCCAACTATATGAGAGTAAAACTACTAACAAAGGGGCCTACCCCAACTATATGGGAGTAAAACTACTAACAAAGGGGCCTACCCCAACTATATGGGAGTAAAACTACTAACAAAGGGGCCTACCCCAACTATATGGGAGTAAAACTACTAACAAAGGGGCCTACCCCAACTATATGGGAGTAAAACTACTAACAAAGGGGCCTACCCCAACTATATGGGAGTAAAACTACTAACAAAGGGGCCTACCCCAACTATATGGGAGTAAAACTACTAACAAAGGGGCCTACCCCAACTATATGGGAGTAAAACTACTAACAAAGGGGCCTACCCCAACTATATGAAACACATACCATTAACCTGTTCAGGACCCTGGGCGTAATTTTACGCCCCGGCGCCCTGGTACTTAAGGACCCAGGGCGTAAAATTACGCCCTGGCGTTTTCCGGTCCCTGCCGCGCGCCGGGCAGAGATCGGAAGCGGATGCCTGCTGAAATTGTTCAGCAGGCATCCAGGGCAAACGCCAAGGGGGGCCATGTATCGCCCTTGCGATCTGCGGCGATACCGGGCTGATCGGGTCTCTGGGACCCGACCGCCCGGTAATTTTGCATGATCCTGGCTGTCACAGACAGGGGGCGGTTACTTCCTCCCGTCCTGCCCGGCCCCTGGAAGTCCGGAGAGGACGGGAGGAAGACCGGAGGACGCTCCGGGGGACGGGGGAGTGCTGGGGCCCGGCCCCGGTACTTACCTCGTCCCTGAAGACCCAAATCCCGGCGATGAAGATGGCGGCAGCGGCGACAGGTGAGTAGATCTTCAGCCACGGTCAGGCCCTTTACAGCAATGCACGTCGCCGTAAAGCGACATGCATTGCTGTAATGGGACCCTGTAAACTACAACTCCCAGCATGCCCAGACAGCCCTTGGCGTCTGGGCATGCTGGGACTTGAAGTTTTGCAACATCTGGAGGTCCACAGTTTGGAGACCACTGTGCCCTTCCAGATGTTGCAAAACTACACATCCTCAGCATGCCCTTACTGTCCAGGCATGCTGGGAGTTGTAGTTCTGTAACATCTGGCCCTTCAGATGTTGCAGAACTACAACTCCCAGCATGCCTGGACAGTTTTGACATACTGGGAGTTGTAGTTTTGCAACATCTGAAAGGGCACAGATTGGGAACCACTGTATTAGTGGTCTGCAAACTGTAGTCCTCCAGATGTTGCAAAACTACAACTCCAAGCATGCTGGGAGTTGTAGTTTGGCAACATCTGGCTCTAAAGATGTTGCCAAACTACTACTTCCAGCATGCTTGAGAATGTTTGGGAGTTGTGGTTTTGCAACAACTGGAGGCACACTGGTTGGGAAACATTGTCTGTTTCCTAACTCAGTGTTTCCCAACCCGAGTGCCTCCAGCTGTTGCAAAACTATAACTACCAGCATACACTGATAGACTGTGCATGCTGGGAGTTGTAGTTTTGCAACAGCTGGAGGTCCCCCCTGTGAATGTACAGGGTACATTCACATGGACAGGGGGCTTACAGTGAGTATCAGGCTGCAAGATTGCGATGCAGCAAATTTTGCGCGGCAGCTCAAACTCGCAGCGGGAAACTCGCTGTAATCCCCCGCCCGTGTGACTGTACCCTAAGAACACTACACTACACTACACTACACTACACTAACACAAAATAAAATAAAAAGTAAAAAACACTACATATACACATACCCCTACACAGCCCCCCTCCCCTCCCCAATAAAAATGAAAAACATCTGGTACGCCACTGTTTCCAAAATGGAGCCTCCAGCTGTTGCAAAACAACAACTCCCAGTATTGCCGGACAGCCATTGACTGTCCAGGCATGCTGGGAGTTTTGCAACAGCTGGAGGCACCCTGTTTGGGAATCACTGGCGTAGAATATCCCTATGTCCACCCCTATGCAAATCCCTAATTCAGGCCTCAAATGCACATGGCGCTCTCTCACTTTGGAGCCCTCTCGTATTTCAAGGCAACAGTTTAGGGCCACATATGGGGTATCTCCGTGCTCGGGAGAAATTGCCTAACAAATTTTGGGGGGCTTTTTCTCCTTTCATCCCTTATGAAAAGGTGAAGTTGGGGTCTACACCAGCATGTTAGTGTAAAAAAATAAATTGTTTACACTAACATGCTGGTGTTGCCCTATACTTTTCATTTTGACAAGAAGTAAAAGGGAAATAAAAGCCCCCCAAAATTTGTAATGCAATTTCTCTCGACTACGGAGATACCCCATATGTGGGCGCAAAGTGCTTTGGGGGCGCACAACAAGGCCCAGAAGGGAGAGCGCACCATGTACATTTGAGGTGATTTGCACAGGGGTGGCTGATTGTTACAGCGGTTTTGACAAACGCAACGCAAAAAAAAAAAACCCCACTTGTGACCCCATTTCGGAAACCGCACCCCTCACGGAATGTAATGAGGGGTGCAGTGAGAATTTACAACCCACTGGTGTCTGACAGATCTTTGGAACAGTGGGCTGTGCAAATAAAAAATTTTGTACAGCTGTCACGATGCCGGCTGGCGGGTGGTGGATCCTCTGTGCCAGAGAGGGATTGGCGTGGACCGTGCTAGTGGACCGGTTCTAAGCCACTACTGGTTTTCACCAGAGCCCGCCGCAAAGCGGGATGGTCTTGCTGCGGCGGTAGTGACCAGGTCGTATCCACTAGCAACGGCTCACCTCTCTGGCTGCTGAAGATAGGCGCGGTACAAGGGAGTAGGCAGAAGCAAGGTCGGACGTAGCAGAAGGTCGGGGCAGGCAGCAAGGATCGTAGTCAGGGGCAACGGCAGAAGGTCTGGAACACAGGCTAGGAACACACAAGGAACGCTTTCACTGGCACAATGGCAACAAGATCCGGCAAGGGAGTGCAGGGGAAGTGAGGTGATATAGGGAAGTGCACAGGTGAACACACTAATTGGAACCACTGCGCCAATCAGCGGCGCAGTGGCCCTTTAAATCGCAGAGACCCGGCGCGCGCGCGCCCTAGGGAGCGGGGCCGCGCGCGCCGGGACAGGACAGACGGAGAGCGAGTCAGGTACTGGAGCCGGGGTGCGCATCGCGAGCGGGCGCTACCCGCATCGCGAATCGCATCCCGGCAGGCAGCGGAATCGCAGCGCCCCGGCTCAGAGGATGAGACCGGAGCGCTGCAGCGGGGAGAGTGAAGCGAGCGCTCCGGGGAGGAGCGGGGACCCGGAGCGCTCGGCGTAACAGTACCCCCCCCCTTGGGTCTCCCCCTCTTCTTAGAGCCTGAGAACCTGAGGAGCAGACTTTTGTCTAGGATGTTGTCCTCAGGTTCCCAGGATCTCTCTTCAGGACCACAACCCTCCCAGTCCACTAAAAAAAAAGTTTTCCCTCTGACCTTTTTGGAAGCTAAGATTTCTTTGACAGAGAAGATGTCCGAGGAGCCGGAAACAGGAGTGGGAGGAACAGATTTGGGAGAAAAACGGTTGAGGATGAGTGGTTTGAGAAGAGAGACGTGAAAGGCATTAGGGATACGAAGAGAAGGAGGAAGAAGAAGTTTATAAGAGACAGGATTAATTTGACACAAAATTTTGAAAGGACCAAGATAGCGTGGTCCCAACTTGTAGCTAGGGACACGGAAGCGGACATATTTAGCGGAGAGCCATACCTTGTCTCCAGGGGAAAAAACGGGAGGAGCTCTTCTTTTTTTATCCGCGAACTTCTTCATGCGAGATGAAGCCTGTAAGAGAGAATTTTGGGTCTCTCTCCATATGATGGAAAGGTCACGAGAAATTTCATCCACAGCGGGCAGACCAGAGGGCAAGGGAGTAGGGAGGGGGGAAGAGGGTGACGGCCGTACACCACGAAAAATGGGGATTTGGAGGAAGATTCAGAGACCCTGAAGTTATACGAGAATTCGGCCCATGGGAGGAGATCTGCCCAGTCATCCTGGCGGGAGGAAACAAAATGTCGCAAATAATCACCCAAGATCTGGTTAATTCTTTCTACTTGTCCATTGGACTGGGGATGATATGCAGAAGAAAAATTTAATTTAATCTTGAGTTGTTTACAGAGAGCCCTCCAGAATTTAGACACGAATTGGACGCCTCTATCCGAGACAATCTGCGTAGGCAACCCGTGAAGACGAAAAATGTGTACAAAAAATTGTTTAGCCAACTGAGGCGCAGAAGGAAGACCAGGAAGAGGGATGAAATGTGCCATTTTGGAGAATCGATCAACGACCACCCAAATAACAGTGTTGCCACGGGAAGGGGGTAAATCAGTAATAAAATCCATACCAATCAGAGACCAAGGCTGTTCGGGGACAGGCAGAGGATGAAGAAAACCAGCGGGCTTCTGACGAGGAGTCTTATCCCGGGCACAGATAGTGCAGGCTCGCACAAAGTCCACAACATCCGTCTCCAGTGTCGGCCACCAATAGAAGCGGGAGATGAGTTGCACAGATTTCTTGATGCCCGCATGACCTGCGAGATGGGAGGAGTGACCCCATTTGAGGATTCCGAGGCGTTGGCGAGGAGAAACAAAGGTCTTTCCTGGAGGAGTCTGCCTGATGGAGGCAGGAGAAGTGGAGATCAGGCAGTCAGGTGGAATGATGTGTTGCGGAGAGAGTTCAACTTCTGAGGCATCCGAGGAACGAGAGAGAGCATCGGCCCTAATGTTCTTATCGGCAGGACGAAAGTGAATCTCAAAATTAAATCGGGCAAAGAACAGAGACCACCGGGCCTGGCGAGGATTCAGCCGTTGGGCAGACTGGAGATAGGAGAGGTTCTTGTGGTCGGTGTAGATAATAACAGGAGAACTTGATCCCTCCAGCAGATGCCTCCATTCCTCAAGTGCTAATTTAATGGCTAGAAGCTCTCGATCCCCGATGGAGTAGTTCCTCTCCGCTGGAGAGAAGGTCCTAGAGAAAAAACCACAAGTGACAGCATGCCCGGAAGAATTTTTTTGTAGAAGAACAGCTCCAGCTCCCACAGAGGAGGCATCAACCTCCAAAAGGAAGGGTTTGGAAGGGTCAGGTCTGGAGAGGACGGGAGCCGAAGAAAAGGCAGACTTGAGTCGTTTAAAGGCGTCTTCTGCTTGAGGAGGCCAGGACTTGGGATCAGCATTTTTTTTGGTTAAAGCCACGATAGGAGCCACAATGGTAGAAAAATGTGGAATAAATTGCCTGTAATAATTGGCGAACCCCAAAAAGCGTTGGATAGCACGGAGTCCGGAGGGGCGTGGCCAATCCAAGACGGCAGAGAGTTTGTCTGGATCCATCTGTAGTCCCTGGCCAGAGACCAAATATCCTAGAAAAGGAAGAGATTGGCATTCAAACAGACATTTCTCAATTTTGGCATAGAGTTGATTGTCACGAAGTCTCTGAAGAACCATACGGACATGCTGGCGGTGTTCTTCTAGATTGGCAGAAAAAATTAGGATATCGTCCAGATATACAACAACACAGGAGTATAACAGATCACGAAAAATTTCATTGACAAAGTCTTGGAAGACGGCAGGGGCGTTGCACAGGCCAAAGGGCATGACCAGATACTCAAAGTGTCCATCTCTGGTGTTAAATGCCGTTTTCCACTCATCCCCCTCTCTGATGCGGATGAGGTTATAGGCGCCTCTTAAGTCCAATTTAGTAAAGATGTGGGCACCTTGGAGGCGATCAAAGAGTTCAGAGATGAGGGGTAAGGGGTAGCGGTTTTTAACCGTGATTTTATTAAGACCGCGGTAGTCAATGCAAGGACGTAGGGAGCCATCTTTTTTGGACACAAAGAAAAATCCGGCTCCGGCAGGAGAGGAGGATTTACGGATAAAGCCCTTTTTTAGATTCTCCTGGACGTATTCAGACATGGCAAGAGTCTCTGGGGCAGAGAGAGGATAAATTCTGCCCCGGGGTGGAGTAGTACCCGGGAGGAGGTCGATAGGACAATCATAAGGCCTGTGAGGAGGTAGAGTCTCAGCTTGTTTTTTGCAGAAAACATCCGCGAAGTCCATATAGGCCTTAGGGAGACCGGTTACTGGAGGAACCACAGAGTTACGGCAAGGGTTACTGGGAACCGGTTTTAGACAGTTCTTGGAACAAGAGGACCCCCAACTCTTGATCTCCCCAGTGGACCAATCCAGGGTTGGGGAATGAAGTTGAAGCCAGGGAAGTCCAAGGAGAATTTCCGAGGTGCAATTGGGGAGGACCAAAAGTTCAATCCTCTCGTGATGAGATCCGATGCTCATAAGAAGGGGCTCCGTGCGGAAACGTATGGTACAGTCCAATCTTTCATTATTTACACAATTGATGTAGAGGGGTCTGGCGAGACTGGTCACCGGGATGTTGAACCTGTTGACGAGAGAGGCCAAAATAAAATTTCCTGCAGATCCAGAGTCCAAGAAGGCCACAGTAGAGAAGGAGAAGGCCGAGGCAGACATCCGCACAGGCACAGTAAGACGTGGAGAAGCAGAGTAGACATCAAGGACTGTCTCACCTTTGTGCGGAGTCAGCGTACGTCTTTCCAGGCGGGGAGGACGGATAGGACAATCCCTCAGGAAGTGTTCGGTACTAGCACAGTACAGGCAGAGGTTCTCCATACGGCGTCGTGTCCTCTCTTGAGGTGTCAGGCGAGACCGGTCGACCTGCATAGCCTCCACGGCGGGAGGCACAGGAACAGATTGCAGGGGACCAGAGGAGAGAGGAGCCGAGGAGAAGAAACGCCTCGTGCGAACAGAGTCCATATCTTGGCGGAGTTCCTGACGCCTTTCGGAAAAACGCATGTCAATGCGAGTGGCTAGGTGAATAAGTTCATGTAGATTAGCAGGAATTTCTCGTGCGGCCAGAACATCTTTAATGTTGCTGGATAGGCCTTTTTTGAAGGTCGCGCAGAGGGCCTCATTATTCCAGGACAATTCTGAAGCAAGAGTACGGAATTGTACGGCATACTCGCCAACGGAAGAATTACCCTGGACCAGGTTCAACAGGGCAGTCTCAGCAGAAGAGGCTCGGGCAGGTTCCTCAAAGACACTTCGGATTTCCGAGAAGAAGGAGTGTACAGAGGCAGTGACGGGGTCATTGCGGTCCCAGAGCGGTGTGGCCCATGACAGGGCTTTTCCGGACAGAAGGCTGACTACGAAAGCCACCTTAGACCTTTCAGTGGGAAACAGGTCCGACATCATCTCCAGATGCAGGGAACATTGGGAAAGAAAGCCACGGCAAAACTTAGAGTCCCCATCAAATTTATCCGGCAAGGATAGGCGTAGCCCTGGAGCGGCCACTCGCTGCGGAGGAGGTGCAGGAGCTGGCGGAGGAGATGACTGCTGTAGCTGTGGTAGTAACTGCTGTAGCATAACGGTCAGTTGAGACAGCTGTTGGCCTTGTTGCGCTATCTGTTGTGACTGCTGGGCGACCACCGTGGTGAGGTCAGCGACAACTGGCAGAGGAACTTCAGCGGGATCCATGGCCGGATCTACTGTCACGATGCCGGCTGGCGGGTGGTGGATCCTCTGTGCCAGAGAGGGATTGGCGTGGACCGTGCTAGTGGACCGGTTCTAAGCCACTACTGGTTTTCACCAGAGCCCGCCGCAAAGCGGGATGGTCTTGCTGCGGCGGTAGTGACCAGGTCGTATCCACTAGCAACGGCTCACCTCTCTGGCTGCTGAAGATAGGCGCGGTACAAGGGAGTAGGCAGAAGCAAGGTCGGACGTAGCAGAAGGTCGGGGCAGGCAGCAAGGATCGTAGTCAGGGGCAACGGCAGAAGGTCTGGAACACAGGCTAGGAACACACAAGGAACGCTTTCACTGGCACAATGGCAACAAGATCCGGCAAGGGAGTGCAGGGGAAGTGAGGTGATATAGGGAAGTGCACAGGTGAACACACTAATTGGAACCACTGCGCCAATCAGCGGCGCAGTGGCCCTTTAAATCGCAGAGACCCGGCGCGCGCGCGCCCTAGGGAGCGGGGCCGCGCGCGCCGGGACAGGACAGACGGAGAGCGAGTCAGGTACGGGAGCCGGGGTGCGCATCGCGAGCGGGCGCTACCCGCATCGCGAATCGCATCCCGGCAGGCAGCGGAATCGCAGCGCCCCGGCTCAGAGGATGAGACCGGAGCGCTGCAGCGGGGAGAGTGAAGCGAGCGCTCCGGGGAGGAGCGGGGACCCGGAGCGCTCGGCGTAACAACAGCCCACTGTTTCAAAGATCTGACAGAAACCAGTGGGGGGTAAATGGTCATTGTACCCCTTGTTACATTCTTCAAGGGGTCTAGTTTCCAAAATGGTATGCCATGTGGGGGTTATTTTGCTGTCCTGGCACCATAGGGGCTTTCTAAATGCAACATGCCCCCCGAGCAAAATTTGCTCTCAAAAAGCCAAATATGACTCCTTCTCTTCTGAGCATTGTAGTTCGCCCATAGTGCACTTCAGGTCAACTTATGGGGTACCTCCAAACTCAGAAGAGATGGGGTTACACATTTTGGGGGGTATTCTCTGCTATTAACCCTTGCAAAAATGTGAAATTTGGGGGGGAAACACACATTTTAGTGAAAAAAAAATATTTTATTTACATATGCAAAAGTCGTGAAACCCCTGTGGGGTATTAAGGCTCACTTTATTTCTTGTTACGTTCCACAAGGGGTCTAGTTTCCAAAATGGTATGCCATGTGTTTTTTTTTTTATGCTGTCCTGGCACCATAGGGGCTTCCTAAATGCGACATGCCCCCTGTGCAAAATTTGCTCTCAAAAAGCCAAATATGACTCCTTCTCTTCTGAGCATTGTAGTTCGCCCATAGTGCACTTCAGGTCAACTTATGGGGTACCTCCATACTCAGAAGAGATGGGGTTACAAATTTTGGGGGGTATTTTCTGCTATTAACCCTTGCATAAATGTGAAATTTGGGGGGAAACACACATTTTAGTGAAAAAAATTATATATTTTTTTACATATGCAAAAGTCGTGAAACACCTGTGGGGTATTAAGGCTCACTTTATTCCTTGTTACGTTCCTCAAGGGGTCTAGTTTCCAAAATGGTATGCCATGTGGGGGGGGGGTTGCTGTTCTGGCACCATAGGGGCTTCCTAAATGCAACATGCCCCCCAAAAACCATTTCAGAAAAACATACTCTCCAAAATCCCCTTGTCGCTCCTTCGCTTCTGAGCCCTCTACTGCGCCCGCCAAACACTTTACATAGACATATGAGGTATGTGTTTACTTGAGAGAAATTGGGCTACAAAAATAACAATACATTTTCTCCTTTTACCCCTTGTAAAAATTCAAAAATTTGGTCTACAAGAACATGCGAGTGTAAAAATGAAGATTGTGAATTTTCTCCTTCACTTTGCTGCTATTCCTGTGAAACACCTAAAGGGTTAAAATGCTGACTGAATGTAATTTTGAATACTTTGGGGGGTGCAGTTTTTATAATGGGGTCATTTGTGGGGTATTTTTAAGATGAAGACCCTTCAAATCCACTTCAAACCTGAACTGGTTCCTGAAAAATTGTGATTTTGGAAATTTTGTGAAAAATTGGAAAATTGCTGCTGAACTTTGAAGCCTCTGGTGTCTTCCAAAAGTAAAAACTCGTCAATTTTATGATGCAAACATAAAGTAGACATATTGTATATGTGAATAAAAAATTTTTATTTGGAATATCCATTTTCCTTACAAGCAGAGAGCTTCAAAGTTAGAAAAATGCAAAATTTTCAAATTTTTCATCAAATTTGGGGATTTTTCACCAAGAAAGGATGCAAGATACCACAAAAATTTACCCCTATGTTAAAGTAGAATATGTCACGAAAAAACAATCTCGGAATCAGAATGATAACTAAAAGCATTCCAGAGTTATTAATGTTTAAAGTGACAGTGGTCAGATGTGCAAAAAATGGCCGGGTCCTAAGGTGTAAAATGGCTGGGTCCTTAAGAGGTTAACAAAAAGTCGTCAAACACCTGTGGAGTGTTAAGGTTCACTTGACCCCTTGTTACGCGTCTTGAGGGGTGTAGTTTCCAAAATAGTATGCCATGTGTTTTTTTTTTTTTGCTGTTCTGGCAAAATCCCACTGTCGCTCCTTCCCTTCTGTGCTCTCTACACTTGACATACACATATGAGGTATTTCCTTACTCGAGAGAAATCGGGTTACACATTTTAGGAAGATTTCTCTCCTTTTACCCCCTGTAAAAATTCAAAAACTGGTTCTACAAGAACATGCGTGTGTAAAAAATAAAGATTTTGAATTTTCTCCTTCAATTTGCTGCTATTCCTGTGAAACACCTAAAGGGTTAACAAACCTTTTGAATACTTTGAGGGGTGCAGTTTTTATAATGGGGTCATTTGTGGGGTATTTCTAATATGAAGACCCTTCAAATCCACTTCAAAACTGAACTGGTCCCTGAAAAATTCCGATTTTGAAAATTCTGTGAAAAATTTGAAAATTGCTGCTGAACTTTGAAGCTTCTGATGTCTCCAAAAGTAAAAACATCTCAACTTTATGATGTAAACATAAAATAGACATATTGTATATGTGAATCAATATATTATTTATTTGGAATATCCATTTTCCTTACAAGCAGAGAGCTCCAAAGTTTTACATTTTTTTATCACATTTTTTAATTTTTCCCCATGAAATGATGCAAGTATCGGCAAAATTTTACCACTAACATAAAGTAGAATATGTCACGAAAAAACAATCTCAGAATCAGAATGAGAAGTAAAAGCATCAGAGTTATTAATGTTTAAAGTGACAGTGGTCAGAAGTGCAAAAAATGGCCGGGTCCTACACTGAAAATTGTCTGGGTCCTTAAGGGGTTAAAGCGGTACTCGGGTGGAAAACATACTGACACCTGATGTCCGTATCAGGAATAGTGTTGCTCACGAATATTCGCAATTCAAATTTTAATCGCGAATATAGCTTATTCGCGAATATTGCGAATATAGCACTATATATTCGTAATTACGAATATTAGCTTTTTTTTTTTGCGCATATGTGAAAATTTATGCGCATATTTGCGAATATTGAGCCCTCCCTTCATTAATGGTAAAGAGAACTGTGACTAGTGCATCAACTCTGTGATTTTTTGCCCATTAGAACCAATCAGCGATCTGATTTGTTGCTATGGGCAACTCAGAAACTTTTCCTCTGGACAGGTTTTGATAAATCTCCCTCTATGGGGTTGTGCAGTTGCCCATAGCAACCAATCAGATTGCTTCCTTCATTTTTCAGAGGCCTTTTCAAAAATGAAAGAAGCGATCTGATTGGTTGCTATGGGCAACTCAGCAGCTTTTCCCCATAGACCACAATGGGCCTACTGGTTTCAATGGGCAAAAAATCACAGAGTTAATGCACTAGTCACAGTTCTCTATACCATTAACCTGTTGGGGACGAAGGGTGTATGCATACGCCCGTGGGAATTTCGGTCCCCGCCGCGCGATATCTATCAGCAGGCACCCCGTGCAAATGCCCAGGGGGGTCATTAGACCCCCCCATGGTGGCGATCGGCGCAAATCGCAAGTGAATTCACACTTGTGATTTCGCCGATTCCGGGTCATTACGGGTCTATGGTGACCCGGTGACCCGGAATAGAAGGGGTATCGCGGGTTTATTAAGACACCCACGATCCCCCTAAAGCGATAGGAGTGAGGTGGCACGGGTGCCACCCCTCCTATCTCTGCTATTGGTGGTCTAGACGCGACCACCAATAGCAGATCGGGGGCGGGGGGGGTTTACTTTCGTTTTCCCCGTCCTGCTCTCCCACAATAGGCGGGGCAGAACGGGGAAAACGAAGAGGAGCGGCGCCGACGTCCACTTACCCATCCGGAGGCAGCGGAGCGACGGGGATCGGCGGCGGCGACGGAGATCTGCGGCGGCGTGCGGCAGAAGAGGACGGCTCCCGGATGCGACGGAAGCCGGTGAGTAGTTGCCTAGCAACATCTAGAGGGCTACAGTCTGAGACCACTATAGTGGTCTCTAGACTGTAGCCCTCCAGATGTTGCAAAACTACAACTCCCAGCATGCCCAGACAGCTGTTTGCTGTGTGGGCATGCTGGAATTTGTAGTTTTGCAACAGCTGGGGGTCTACAGTTTAGAGACCACTGCACAGTGATCTCTATACTGCCCTCTAGATCTTGCAAAACTACAACTCCTAGCATGCCCACAGAGCAGTTTGCTGTCTGGGCATGCTGGGAGTTGTAGTTTTACAACATCTGGAGGTCCACAGTTTGGAGATCACTGTTCAGTGGTCTCTAAATTGTAGCAGTCCAGATGTTGCAAAACTACAAATTCCAGCATGCCCACACAGAAAACAGCTGTCTCGGCATGCTGGGAGTTGTAGTTGCGTACCTCCAGCTGTTGCATAACTACATCTCCCAGCATGCCCTTCTGTGATCAGTACATGCTGGGAATTGTAGTTTTGCAACAGCTGGAGGCACACTGGTTGGAAAATACTGAGTTAGGTAACAGAACCTAACTGAAGGTTTTCCAACCAGTGTGCCTCCAGTTGTTGCAAAACTACAACTCCCAGCATGTACTGACAGACCGTGCATGCTGGGAGTTGTAGCTTTGCAACAGCTGGAGGCTCACTGGTTGGAAAATACTGAGTTAGGTAACAGAACCTAACTGAAGGTTTTCCAACCAGTGTGCCTCCAGCTGTTGCAAAACTACAACTCCCAGCATGCACGGTCTGTCAGTACATGCTGGGAGTTGTAGTTTTGAAACAGCTGGAGGTTTGCCCCCCCCCCCCATGTGAACGTACAGGGTACATTCACACGGGCGGGTTTACAGCAAGTTTCCTGCTTCAAGTATGAGCTGCAGCAAATTTTTCGCCGCAGCGCAAATTCCTAGCGGGAAACTCACCGTAACACGCCAGTGCGAATGTACCCTAAAAACACTACACTATACTAACACATAATAAAGGGTAAAACACTACATATACACCCCCTTACACTATCCCCCCCCCCCCCCCCCCCCCCAATAAAAATGAAAAACATATTGTACGGCAGTGTTTCCAAAACGTAGCCTTCAGCTGTTGCAAAAAAACAACTCCCAGCATTTCCGGGCAGCCACTGACTGTCCAGGCATGCTGGGAGTTTAGCAACAGCTGGAGGCACCCTGTTTGGGAATCACTGGCATAGAGTACCCCTATGTCCACCCCTATGCAATCCCTAATTTAGTCCTCAAATGCGCATGGTGCTCTCTCACTTTGGAGCCCTGTCGTATTTCAAGGAAACAGTTTAGGGCCACATATGGGGTATCTCCGTACTCGGGAGAAATTGCACTACAAATTTTGGGGGTCTTTTTCTCCTTTTACCCCTTATGAAAAGGAAAAGTTGGGGTCTACACCAGCCTGTTAGTGTAAAAAAAAAAAAATTTACACTAACATGCTGGTGTTGCCCTTTACTTTTTATTTTTACAAGAGAAAAAAAGACTCCCAAAATTAGTAACGCAATTTCTCCTGAGTATGGAAATACCCCATATGTGGGCGTAAAATGCTCTGCGGACGCACAACAAGGCTCAGGAGTGAGAGCGCACTATGTACATTTGAGGCCAAAATTGGTGATTTGCACAGGGGTGGCTGATTTTACAGCGGTTCTGACATAAATGCAAAAAAATAAATACCTACATGTGACCCCATTTGGGAAACTACACCCCCCACGGAATGTAATAAGGGGTACAGTGAGCATTTACGCCCCACAAGTGTCTGACAGTGGTCAGTGAAAATGAAAAATTTAATTTTTTTGTTTGCACAGCCCACTGTTCCAAAGATCTGTCAAACGCCAGTAGGGTGTAAATGCTCACTGCACCCCTTATTACATTCCTTGAGGGGTGTAGTTTCCAAAATGGGGTCACATGTGGGGGGGGTCCACTGTTCTGGCACCACGGGGGGTTTTGTAAGTGCACATGGCCCCCGACTTCCATTCCAAACAAATGATCTCTCTAAAAGCTCAATGGCGCTCCTTCTCTTCTGAGCATTGTAGTTCGCTCGCAGTGCACTTGACATCCAAACATGGGGTATTTCCATACTCAGAAGAAATGGGGTTACACATTTTGGGGGGCATTTTCTCCTATTACCCTTTGTAAAAAAGTAAAATTTGGGGAAAAACCAGCATTTTAGTGGAAAAAATTTGTTTTTCATTTACACATCCGACTTTAACAAAAAGTTGTCAAACACCTGTGGGGTGTTAAGGCTCACTGTACCCCTTGTTACGTTCCTTGAGGGGTGTCGTTTCCATAATAGTGTGCGATGTGGGGTTTTTTGCTGTCCTGGCACCATAGGGGCTTCCTAAATAGGACATGCCCCCCAAAAACCATTTCAGAAAAACTCACTCTCCTAAATCCCATTGTTGCTCCTTCGCTTCTGAGCCCTCTAGTGCACCCGCCGAACACTTGACATACAAATATGAGGTATTTCCTTACTCGAGAGAAATTGGGTTACAAATTTTGAGAGGAGTTTTTCCTTTTACCCCTTGTAAAAATTTAAAAACTGGTTCTACAAGAACATGCGAGTGTAAAAAATTAAGATTTTGAATTTTCTCCTTCACTTTGCTGCTATTCCTGTGAAACACCTAAAGGGTTAACACACTTACTGAATGTCATTTTGAATACTTTGAGGGGTGCAGTTTTTATAGTGGGGTAATTTATGGGCTTTTTCTAACCAGAAGACCCTTCAAATCCACTTCAAACCTGAACTGGTCCCTGCAAAATTCCGATTTTGAAAATTTGGTGAAAAATTGGAAAATTGCTGCTGAACTTTGAAGCCCTCTGGTGTCTTCCAAAAGTAAAAACATGTCAACTTTATGATGCAAACATAAAGTAGACATATTGTATATGTGAATCTATATATAATTTATTTGGAATATCCATATTCCTTATAAGCAGAGAGCTTCAAAGTTAGAAAAATGCCAAATTTTCAAATTTTCATGAAATTTTTGAATTTTTCACCAAGAAAGGATGCAAGTATCGACGAAAATTTACCACTACCATAAAGTAGAATATGTCACGAAAAAACAATCTCGGAATTAAATTTATAAGTAAAAGCATCCCAGAGTTATTAATGCTTAAAGTGACAGTGGTCAGATTTGCAAAAAATGCTCCCGTCCTTAGGGTCATAATGGGCTCCGTCCCCAAGGGGTTAAAGGGGTACTCCGGTGAAAACCTTTTTTCTTTTAAATCAACTGGCTCCGGAAAGTTAAACATATTTGTAAATTACTTCTATTAAAAAATCTTAATCCTTCCTGTACTTATTAGCTGCTGAATACTACAGAGGAAATTATTTTCTTTTTGGAATGCTCTCTGATGACATCACGAGCACAGTGCTCTCTGCTGACGTTATTATTATTATTATTATAATAATAAGTCTTTATTTATTGTTGTCCTTACTGGGATTTGAACCCTTTCCAGCTCCACTATATCTTTCTTGTACACTGGTGCCCAGTACTGTACACAGTATTCTATGTGTGGTCTGACTAGTGATTTGTACAGCGGTAGAATTATTTCCTTATCGTGGGCATCTATGCCCCTATTGATGCACCCCATGATTTTATTAGCCTTGGCAGCAGCTGCCCGACACTGGTCACAACAGCTAAATTTACTGTTAACTAAGACTCCTAAGTCCTTTTCCATGTCAGTCGTCCCAAGTGTTCTCCCATTTAATACATAATCCCAGCTCGGATTTTTCTTCCCCACGTGCATTACCTTACATTTATCAGTGTTGAACCTCATCTGCCACATCCCAGCCCAAACCTCCAACCTTTCCAGATCCATTTGTAGCAGTGCACTGTCCTCTATTGTGTTATCTGCTATACACAGTGCACTGTCCTCTATAGTGTTTACCGCTTTACAGAGTTTAGTGTCATCTGTAAAGATTGCTACTTTACTATTCAACCCCTCTGCAAGGTCATTAATGAATATATTAAATAGGACAGGACCCAAGACAGACCCCTGTGGTACCCCACTAGTAACAGTCACCCAATCAGAATAACTACCATTAATAACCACCCTCTGTTTCCTATCACTGAGCCAGTTATTTACCCACTTGCACACATTCTCCCCCAGGCCAAACCTTCTCATTTTATGCACCAATCTTTTATGTGGCACCGTATCACATGCTTTGGAAAAATCCAGATATATGAAATCCAGCGATTGCTCCTGGTCCAGTCTGGAGCTCACCTCCTCATAAAAGCTGATCAGGTTAGTTTGACAGGATCAATCCCTCATAAATCCATGCTGATACAGGGTCATACATTTATTTTTATCAAGATATTCCAAAATAGCATCTCTTAGGAAACCCTCAAACAATTTACATACAACCGAGGTTAAACTAACAGGTCTATAATTCCCAGGGTCACCTTTCGACCCCTTCTTAAATATTGGTACCACATTTGCCATGCGCCAGTCCTGGGGAACAGTCCTTGTCACTATAGAGTCCCTGAATATTAAAAATAGGGGTCTGTCTATTGCATTACTTAATTCCTTTAGAACATGGGGGTGAATGCCATCTGGACCTGGTGATTTGTCTATTTAGATTTTTTGTAGGTGGCACTGTACTTCTTCCTGGGTTAGACAGGCGACCTGTACTTCTTCCTGGGTTAGACAGGTGACCTGTACTGAGGAGTTTACCTTATCACACTGTATTTCACCTGGCATTTCATTTTCCTCAGTGAATACAGTGGAGAAGAATTTGTTTACTATATTTGCTTTTTCCTGATCCCCGTTTATAATTTCTTCCTCATTATTTTTTATAGGGTCCACACTTTCATTTTTGACCTATTTGCTATTTATATAATTAAAGAACATTTTGGGGTTAGTTATACTCTCTTTGGCAATGAGTCTTTCTGTCTCTATTTTTGCGGCTTTTATCAGTTTTTTTTACATATTTCACTTTTTCCTCTATAGCTTTTTAATGCTTCTTCACTGTCGTCCTGTTTTAGTAGCTTAAATGCTTTATTTTTGTCATTTATTGCCCCCTTAACATTTTTATTCATCCATATTGGTTTTCTTTTATTTCTGACCCTTTTATTCCCATAAGGTATATATATCTTACAGTGAAAATTGAAGATATTTTTAAAAGTCTCCCATTTAGTGTCAGTATTGTTCTTTTTGAGGACATTATCCCATTTTATATTATTAAGGGCTTTTCTGAGTTCATCGGACTTTGCCTTCCGAAAGTTCATTGTTTTTGTGGCCCCTCGAGAGATTCCCTTATTGAAGAAGAAGTTATAATGTATTAAATTATGATCACTATTTCCTAGGTGTCCATCTACTTGAACATTAATTACTCTGTCAGGTACGTTGGTAAATATTAAGTCCAGTAGGGCGCCCCCTATGGTTGGGCCCTGCACCATTTGGGACAGATAATTGTCTTTAGCTATAGTCAGAAACCTGTTTCCTTTAAAGTCGAACTCGGCCCAGTTCTCCATGAACCCAAACCCCTCCTTCCTACACCAGCTTCAGAGCCACTTGTTTACCTCCCTGATCTCCCGCTGCCTCTCTGGTGCGGCTCGTGGTACAGGTAATATTTCAGAAAATACTACCTTGGAGGTCCTTGCCATAAGCTTGCAGCCTAAGTCCCTGAAATCCTTTTTAAGGACACTCCATCTACCTCTTACTTTGTTATTGGTGCCAATATGAACCATGACTGCTGGGTCCTCTCCAGCCCCACCCAGCAACCTGTCAACCCGATCCGCGATGTGCCAAACTCGAGCGCCAGGAAGACAACACACTGTTCGGCGATCCCGGTCTTTGTGACAGATCGCCCTGTCTGTTCCCCTAATAATTGAGTCCCCCACTACCAGTACCTGTCTGGCCTGCCCTGTACTACTCCCTCCCTCCTTACTGGAGCAGACACCCCCCCTGGCGGTCAGAGGCAGAGTCCTGCTGCAGTACGGCTAGCTCTGAAATGGCATCTTCCTCATCTGCCAACCGGGCAAACTTGTTGGGGTGTGCCAGTTCAGGACTAGCCTCCCTGACACTTTTCCCTCTACCCCGTTTTTCTAACTGTAACCCAGCTAACTGCCTGACTGTCCTGCACCTCCGTCCCACTATACTCCCCCACCTCTACCCCAGAGAGTACTTGCTCAGTGAGCAGGAGACTCCTCTCCGGGTTGTCAATGCATCTCAGTGTTGCCAGATGCTCCTCTAGATCCAGGATCTGGGCTTCCGAATGAGCAACTCGCACACATCTCGCACAACAATATGTCCCCGCAAACTGCTGTTCAAGGATTGCATACATTGTGCAGTATGTACACCGGACTGCATTTTCCAACATGGAGGTCATACTAGATTTGGGGATAGAAAAAATTAACAGAAAAGAAAAAAAAAATCAAATATTTCAATTTAAACTTCCTGAATTTTAAGTCCCCTCACTTTTATACTCACTCACTTTTATGCTCACTCACTTGTATGCTTCACACTCTTGTATACAGACACACAATCGCTAGCTCAGACAATCGCTAGCTCAACATAGTGTATTTGCTTTATATTTATCACAACCACCTCTCCTCCACTGCCTGAAAGTGAATACACTTTAGTGAAACTTTTTTTTTTTTTTTCATTTACACATCCGAATTTAACGAAAAGTCGTCAAAGACCTGTGGGGTGTTAAGGCTCACTGGACCCCTTGGTACGTGCCTTGAGGGGTGTAGTTTCCAAAATGGTATGCCATGTGGGGGTTTTCTGCTGTTCTGGCACCATAGGGGCTTCCTAAATGTGACATGCCCCCCAAAAACCATTTCAGAAAAAATTCACTCTCCAAAATCCCATTGTTGCTCCTTCCCTTTTGAGCCCTCTACTGCGCCCGCCAAACACTTGACATACACATATGAGGCATTTCCTTACTCCAGAGAAATTGGGTTACAAGTTTTGGGAGGCTTTTTCTCCTATTACCCCTTGTAAAAATTCAAAAACTGGGTCTACAAGAACATGCGAGTGTAAAAAATTGAGATTTTGAATTTCTTCCTTCACTTTGCTGCTATTCCTGTGAAACACCTAAAGGGTTAACACACTTACCCAAATGTCATTTTGGATACTTTGAGGGGTGCAGTTTTTATAATGGGGTCACTTATTGGGTATTTCTAAATCCACTTATGGGGTATTTCAAATCCACTTCAAATCTGAACTGGTCCCTGAAAAATTCAAATTTAGAACATTTTGTGAAAAATTGGAAAATTGCTGCTGAACTTTGAAGCCTCTGATGTCTCCAAAAGTAAAAACATCTCAACTTTATGATGAAAATATAACGTAGACACATTGTATCTGTGAATCAATGTATAATTTATTTGGAATGTCTGTTTGTGTTACAAGCAGAGAGCTTCAAAGTTAGAAAAATGCTAAATTTTCAATTTTTTCATCAAATTTTGGAATTTTTCACCAAGAAATGATGCAAGCCTCGACAAAAATTTACCACTAACATGAAGTAGAATATGTCACGAAAAACATTCTCAGAATCAGAATGTAAAGTAAAAGCATCCCAGAGTTATTAAAGGGGTTATCCAGGAAAAAACTTTTTTTTTTGTATATCAACTGGCTACAGAAAGTTAAACAAATTTGTAAATTACTTCTATTAGAAAATCTTAATCCTTTCAGTACTTATGAGCTTCTGAAGTTAAGGTTGTTCTTTTCTGTCTAAGTGCTCTCTGATGACACGTGTCTCGGGAACCGCCCAGTTTAGAAGCAAATCCCCATAGCAAATCTCTTTTAAACTGGACGGTTCCCGAGACACGTCATCAGAGAGGATTTAGACAGAAAAGAACAACCTTAACTTCAGAAGCTCATAAGTACTGAAATGATTAAGATTTTTTAATAGAAGTCATTTACAAATATGTTTAACTTTCAGGAGCCAGTTGATATATAAAAAAAAGTTTTTTCCTGGATAACCCCTTTAATGTTTAAAGTGCAGAAAATGGCTGGGTCCTTAAGGTGAAAATGATCTGGTTCCTTAAGGGGTTAAACCCCACTTGCATTTGACAGATCTTTGGAACAGTGGGCTGTGCAAATGAAAAATTTTCATTTTTCATTTTGACAGACCACTGCTCAAAAAAATCTATCAGACACCTGTGAGATGTAAATGCTCACTGCACTTCTTATTAGGGGTGTAGTTTCCAAAATGGGGTCACATGTGGGGGGGGGGCTTCACTGTTCTGGCACCATGGAAGCCTAAATGCACATAGTTACATAGTTACATAGTTACATAGTTAGTACGGTCGAAAAGAGACATATGTCCATCAAGTTCAACCAGGGCATTGAAGGGTAGGGGTGTGGCGCGATATTGGGGAAGGGATGAGATTTTATATTTCTTCATAAGCATTAATCTTATTTTGTTCCAGGAATGTATCTAATCCTGTTTTAAAGCTGTTAATTGTTCCTGCTGTGACCAGTTCCTGAGGTAGACTGTTCCATAAGTTCACAGTTCTCATGGTAAAGAAGGCGTGTCGCCCCTTTAGACTAAACCTTTTCTTCTCCAGACGGAGGGAGTGCCCCCTCGTCCTTTGGGGGGGTTTAACCTGGAACAGTTTTTCTCCATATTTTTTGTATGGGCCATTTATATACTTATATACGTTTATCATATCCCCCCTTAAACGTCTCTTCTCAAGACTAAACAATTGTAACTCCTTTAATCGCTCCTCATAGCTAAGATGTTCCATGCCCCATATTAGTTTAGTAGCACTTCTCTGCACCCTTTCCAGCTCCACAGTGTCCCTTTTGTGGACAGGCGACCAAAACTGAACAGCATATTCCAGGTGAGGCCGTACCAATGCTTTATAAAGGGGGAGTATTATGTCCCTGTCCCTTGAGTCTATGCCTCTTTTGATACATGACAATATCCTGCCGGCTTTGGAAGCAGCAGCCTGACATTGCATGCTATTCTGTAGTCTGTGATCTACAAGTCACCCAGATCCTTCTCTACCAGTGACTCTGCCAGTTTAATCCCCCCTAAGACATATGACGCATGCAGGTTATTAGTACCCAGATGCATAACTTTACATTTATCCACATTGAACCTCATTTGCCAAGTGGATGCCCAGACACTTAGTCTATCCAAGTCATCTTGTAACCTATACACATCCTCTATATATACACAGCCCCCCCTCTATATACACAGCCCCCCTCTATATACACATCCTCTATAGACTGTACCGTGCTACAAAGCTTGGTGTCATCTGCAAAGATAGAAACAGAGCTGTTATTACCATCCTCTATATATACACAGCCCCCCTCTATATACACAGCCCCCCCTCTATATACAGAGCTGTTAATACCATCCTCTATATACACAGCCCCCCTCTATATACAGAGCTGTTAATACCATCCTCTATATACACAGCCCCCCTCTATATACAGAGCTGTTAATACCATCCTCTATATCATTGATAAATAAATTAAACAACAGCGGGCCCAGTACAGAACCTTGGGGTACACCACTAATAACCGGGGACCAATCAGAGTACGAATCATTGACCACCACTCTCTGGGTACGATCCATGAGCCAGTGTTCAATCCAGTTACAAACTAAAGTTTCCAAACCCAAAGACCTTAACTTACCTGTCAGACGTCTGTGAGGGACAGTATCAAATGCTTTGGCAAAATCCAGAAACACTGTATCCACAGCCATTCCTCTGTATACAGAGCCCCCCTCTATATACACAGCCCCCCTCTATATACACAGCCCCCCTCTATATACACAGCCCCCCTCTATATACACAGCCCCCTCTATATACACAGCTCCCCTCTATATCCACAGCCCCCCCCCTCTATATCCACAGCCATTCCTCTATATACAGAGCCCCCCTCTATATCCACAGCCCCCCCTATATACACAGCCCCCCTCTATATACACAGCCCCCCTCTATATACACAGCCCCCCTCTATATACACAGCTCCCCTCTATATACACAGCCCCCCTCTATATACACAGCCCCCCCTCTATATACACAGCCCCCCCTCTATATACACAGCCCACCCTCTATATATCCACAGCCATTCCTCTATATACAGATCCCCCCTCTATATACACAGCCCCCCCCTCTATATACACAGCCCCCCTCTATATCCACAGCCCCCCTCTATATACACAGCCCCCCCTCTATATCCACAGCCATTCCTCTATATACAGAGCCCCCCCTCTATATACAGAGCCCCCCCTCTATATACACAGCCCCCCCTCTATATACACAGCCCCCCTCTATATCCACAGCCCCCCTCTATATACACAGCCCCCTCTATATACACAGCCCCCCCTCTATATACACAGCCCCCCTCTATATACACTGCCCCCCTCTATATCCACAGCCATTCCTCTGTCAAGGCTTCTACTCACCTCTTCATAAAAGCAAATTAGATTGGTGACAACTTCTATCCTTAGTAAACCCATGCTGGCTATCACTTATAATACTATTATCCCCTATGTATTCCTGTATGTAATCCCTTATAAGTCCTTCAAACAATTTACCCCCAACGCACATGGCCTTCAATTTCAGCCAGATTCTCTCTCCAAAAGCCCAATGGTGCTCCTTCTCTTCTGAGCCCTGTAGTTCACCCGCGGAGCACTTTACATCCACATGTGGGGTATTTTCTGACTCAGAAGAAATGGGGTTACACATTTTGCGGGGCTTTTTCTCCTTTTACCCCTTGTAAAAATGATAAAATTGGGGTAACAACAGCATTTTAGGGAAAAAAAATATAAATGTTTTTATTTTCAGCTCCAACTTTAACTAAAATTTGTCAAACACCTGTGGGATGTTAAGGCTCACTATACCCCTTGTTACTTTACGTGAGGGGTGTAGTTTTCAAAATGGGGTCACATGTGGGTGTTTTTTTATGTTTATGTCAGAACTGCTGTAACTACCAGCCACCCCTGTGCAAATCACCAATTTAGGCCTCAAATGTATATGGTACACTCTGTTTACACTAACATGCTGGTGTAGACCCAAAATTTACCTTTTCTTAAGGGGTAAAAGAAGAGAAAAAAAAATTGTAAACCAAAACTGTTGCCTTGAAATATGAGAGGGCTCCAAAGTGAAAGAGCAACGTGTGCATTTGAGGCCTAAATTAGGGATTTGCATCCACCACCAAATTACCCTACGGCAGTGCTTCCCAAATAGGGTGTCTCCCAGCATGCCAGGACAGTCAATGGCTATGCCGATGTGCTGGCCCCTGTATCACCCGTCATTATGCACAGAGTAAGTTTGCTCTGTGCAGTGATGACAACAGGGGGCCGCAACCGAGATCACGGGGGTCCTTTGGAGAGGGGATAAGATGTCTTGGTGCGTAGTACCACTTTAAGAGAGAAAAACATTATATATATATATTTAACCCCAACCCAAATGTACCTTATTTTTATTTTCTACCTAAGGTACATAAAGACCGAAAAAAAAACACCTGGTCGTCCGATAGTTGTCAGATGTTTATCTGAATATATAGACCATCAGTTACAGAAATGTGTGGTGTCTTTACCAGCAAACCTCAGAGATAAATGGGCGTTTATTAACCCTATTGAGAGATATCATACGGGAAGAGGACTATATGTGGGCAACACTAGATGTTTCTTCATTATATAGTAATATACCACATGACAGAGGAGTGGAAGCTGTGTCATCTTTTTTAGTGGAACATCCCTTGATGCCCATACATCAGAGGAACTTCATTTTGGAGGCCATTAAAGGAGTAGTCCAGTGTTGAAAAACATTGCGAGGGGTCCGACCGCTGGGGGGCCCTGTGATCTCCTGTACGGGGCCCTGGCTCGCTGGCCAGATAGCGCGTGTTGACCACCAGACGAAGGGGCAGCCGACACGCCCCCTCAAAAAAAGCGCTATGGCAGAGCCAGAGATTGCCAAAGGCAGCGCTGCATCAGTCCCCCAAAAATGTGAGCTCCTGGATTTAAATATCTATATTCAGGATGGCTGTTCGCATACTGCCACCTATTTTAAGGAGGTGGATGCAAACAGATACCTCGACTTTAACAGTTGCCATCTGAAATAATGGAAGAAGAACATTCCATTAGGTCAAATGAAAAGAATCCGAAGGAATTGTTCTTCCACACAAAAATACCTACAACAACTAGAGAACCTGGAGGATCGTTTTAAACAAAAAGGGTATCCCAAACCCCTTATACAAGGAGCACGCCAGAGAGTGGACGAATTAGAACAAAGTGCTTGCTTGAAAAATAATAAACAGGGTAATGCAGAGGGGGGTTATAATGATGGATTTGATTCTGTTTTTCTAACTAGGTATTACACGTCACACACCAATATTTTATTTTTATTATTGTTTTTTTGTATAGGTAATATCACCAGCTCATATTATTGTGTCATGATTACTGGCACCATATGTAGTCCCCCAGTTATTCTTCTTTAGATGTTTTTCCGTGTCCTGTGCAGTATCTCTCCCAGAAGTCCACTTGATGGCCCCCGTGGTGGTCTACACCCCGAAGTCATCAATTCTTACTCTAAGAGAGAGTTTGCAGCTGTTCCTGGAGACGGTTAACATTAACCTCTGCATGGTGGAATAATAGGTCACGATGTTTATCAGGATCAGTAGAAGCATCACCCACTCCATGATTATGATGGGGATTTCACGGATCTCGTCCCAGTCTTCATCATTATAGAATAATTCTTTTAATGTTTCATATCCAAAATAGAAAATTACACAGACAAAAGTCAGGCCACAGCAGGTGCATCTACTATGGTGGATGACTTTTTTTGCTCCTGGTACCGTATATACTCGAGTATAGGCCGAGTTTTTCAGCACGATTTTTCGTGCTGAAAACACCCCCCTCGGCTTATACTCGAGTGAACTCCCCCACCCGCAGTGGTCTTCAACCTGCGGACCTCCAGAGGTTTCAAAACTACAACTCCCAGCAAGCCCGGGCAGCCATCGGCTGTCCGGGCTTGCTGGGAGTTGTAGTTTTGAAACCTCCGGAGGTCCGCAGGTTGAAGACCACTGCGGCCTTCAACATCATCCAGCCCCCTCTCACCCCCTTTAGTTCTGAGTACTCACCTCCGCTCGGCGCTGGTCCGGTCCTGCAGGGCTGTCCGGTAAGGAGGTGGTCCGGTGAGGAGGTGGTCCGGGCTGCTATCTTCACCGGGGAGGCCTCTTCTAAGCGCTTCGGGCCCGGCCTCAGAATAGTCACGTTGCCTTGACAACGACGCAGATACGTCGTTGTCAAGGCAACGGCTCTATTCCGGGCCGGAAGCGCGGAGAAGAGGCGCCCCCCGGTGAAGATAGCAGCCCGGAACCACTATCCCACCGGACGACCTCCTCACCGGACAGCCCTGCAGGACCGGACCAGCGCCGAGCGGAGGTGAGTACTCAGAACTAAAGGGGGTGAGAGGGGGCTGGATGATGTTGAAGGCCGCAGTGGTCTTCAACCTGCGGACCTCCGGAGGTTTCAAAACTACAACTCCCAGCAAGTCCGGACAGCCGATGGCTGCCCGGGCTTGCTGGGAGTTGTAGTTTTGAAACCTCTGGAGGTCCGCATGTTGAAGGCCGCAGTGGTCTTCAACCTGCGGACCTCCGGAGGTTTCAAAACTACAACTCCCAGCAAGCCCGGACAGCCGATGGCTGCCCGGGCTTGCTGGGAGTTGTAGTTTTGAAACCTCTGGAGGTCCGCAGGTTGAAGACCACTGAGGGCGAATGATGAGAAGAGGATGATGAAGGGGGGGGGGGGGGATGATGAAGGGGGGGTGGGGATGATGAAGGGGGGGGGTGTGGGATGATTACAAGGGGATGATGAAGGGGGGATGTGTGGGATGATAAGGGGATGTGTGGGATGATGACAAGGGGATGATGAAGGGGGGATGTGTGGGATAAGGGGATGTGTGGG
The DNA here is from genome assembly GCF_029499605.1 of Hyla sarda. Lineage (NCBI taxonomy): Eukaryota > Metazoa > Chordata > Amphibia > Anura > Hylidae > Hyla > Hyla sarda. Next base: position 410,497 of record NW_026608774.1, on the reverse strand, counting down.
ATGATGACAAGGGGATGATGAAGGGGGGATGTGTGGGATGATGACAAGGGGATGATGAAGGGGGGATGTGTGGGATGATAAGGGGATGTGTGGGATGATGACAAGGGGATGATGAAGGGGGGATGTGTGGGATGATGACAAGGGGATGATGAGGATGTTAATGACGGGTCTGGATGATGACAGGGGGGGGATGAGGTATTTCCCACCCTAGGCTTATACTCGAGTCAATAACTTTTCCTGGGATTTTGGGTTGAAATTAGGGGTCTCGGCTTATACTCGGGTCGGCTTATACTCGAGTATATACGGTAATTTATACATCTGGATGGACTGCCCAAGGTAGTATAAGGCTTCACATGTAATGGAAATTATCGTGCTGACAAAGTGTATCCTGGGATATTCTTCGGGGGACAATACATGCATGACAGCTGTACCAAAACAGGAGGCCCACACAATGGCGAGCAGGATCCTCTGGATCAGGACCTGATGACCCCTGAACTCTTCAGTATGCATAACCATATACTTATAAATAAGAAAGGTTAGTACCAAAGTGCCAATGGACGTCCCAATGAATCCAATTCTGAATAATATGCTTTCGGGAAAGACATTTCCCACGTCACTGTGAAGGAAAAGAAACCAATGTTATTATGGATATTTCCTCACTCCCAACCCATGAAATAAGAATCTTGTGCTTGTTTATCTTACCTGATGCTCATCAGTGGCGAGGCTGCATGGCCGAGGACGACCGTCATGATGTAGCTGGTGGCAAGCCAGGCCGCACACCAAAACGCCAACAGGAGGGGGACGAACCCCAAACCTTTTAGCTCCATTTCAGACAAGTAGAAGAATAAAACTCTAATCTCACTATTCTCACTAATCTCACTGGAACAATCTACAGACTGAAGGCTTGGGCGGCTGTCAGTGGAATGTCAGGACTCCAGCTGTCTATGACATCACATGTCTGATGTCACGATGACTGCTTGTTTCTTTGAGCTGCCATGATTTAGTATCTGCTATAGACAGAACCTGATGTTTTTACTATGGACCTTACAGACCTCAGAACCCAAGTAATTAGTGCAGGGGCTCCATTTTGATCATCTCATATTTCACATTATTTGAGTTTCAGGGCTCAGATACATTTGCACCCTCTATAGTAGTGGTCTTCAAGCTGTGAACCCCCAACCGCTGCAGAACCACAACTCCCAGCATGCCCAGACAGCAACTTCGCATAAAGAAATAGTCTAATTAAACTATGTTTATATATAGAATCCCAGAAATCTCCAATCTCTCCTTTTATTGGTTTATGATCTGTGTTACTTATTTGTAACAAACAATGTTTCTGATTGTCTTCCCCCCACATACTTATGGGCTATCTCTTCAAACGACTTTATTTGACCTAAAACGTATAATTGATTTACATAAATAAGCCCCTTTTCATCCAAAAAGAGTGAATCTTAAATTTTAAGGAATTCTTTAAGTGCTTTATTCGACCATAATGAAGTAAAGTCAAAACTCCATGTGATTTTAATTTTTTTTTAAGTTCCTCCCATACTTTATTATATAGATATGCAGGGGTGTAGTGAGTATCCCAGCTTCCAAAATCTCAAAAATATCCTTATAACGACCCATTAGGGTATGTTCACACTACAGTGTGTGAACGGAATCTCCGCTCGCTGAATTCAGACTGGCAGCCGGCGGCGGCGGTAGAACCGAGCGGCACTGAGCCGTCACCATTGACAGCTATGCAGTGCTCGCGGACTTCCGTGTGAAGAATGAACATGTTCTTTCTTTGTGCGGAACAATTTCAGCAGCGGAATTGTCCGCCGCTGAAATTCCGCAGTGTGAACGGGTCTCGTGGAGACCCATTCACACTAATGTTAAGTTCACAGCGCGGCATTCGGCTTGCGGAATTCCGCCCGTGGAATTCCGCAGGAATTCCGTAGTTTGGACATACCCTTAGAGAGAAAAAATAGGACTACATTTTCCCTCCTTCCCATAATAGTCTGCAATTTTAGTGCTAAAAAGTACCTAAAAAAAAAAAAGTGCCCAACCCCCATCGTGCTCAGCTAACGTTAAAGAAACATATTTCATTCTCGTGCTTTCCTGCCCTAAAGTAGTGAATTTAATAAAGAAATAAGAGCTTGGAACCATTTTTCTGATATCCATACAGTATAGAAACATAGAATGTGTCGGCAGATAAGAACCAATTGGCCCATCTAGTCTGACCAATAATTTGAGTCCTATCAATAGTCCCTGGCCCTATCTTATATGAAGGATAGCCTTATGCTTACCTGATGCATGTTTAAACTCCTTCACTGTATTTGCAGCGACTAGTGTTGCTCACGAATATTCGCAATTCGAATTTTAATCGCGAATATAGCTTATTCGCGAATATTGCGAATATAGCACTATATATTCGTAATTACGAATATTAGCTTATTTTTTTTGCGCATATGTGAAAATTTGTGCGCATATGCGCCTATTTGCAAATATTGAGCCCTTCCTTCATTAATGGTATAGAGAACTGTGACTAGTGCATCAACTCTGTGATTTTTTGCCCATTAAAACCAATAGGCCCATTGTAAGATAAGCAGGACCGTCTCGGCAGTACGGTGGGATGGGAGACCGTCACTGGTTCGAGTCCCAGGGTGGACAGTGTTACAGTGTTGTGGTTAAACTTTACTTTCCTGGAAAAGCTGTTGAGTTGCCCATAGCAACCAATCAAATTGCTTCCTTCATTTTTCAGAGGCTTTTTCAAAAATGAAAGAAGCGATCTGATTGGTTGCTATGGGGAACTCAGAAACTTTTCCTCTGGACAGGTTTTGATAAATCTCCCTCTATGGAGGAGATTCATCAGGACCAGTGTAGAGGAAGACTTGTGCAGTTGCCCATAGCAACCAATCAGATTGCTTCTTTCATTTTTCACAATGCCTCTGCAAAATGAAAGAAGCGATATGATTGGTTGCTATGGGCAACTCAGCAGATTTTCCTGGAAAAGTTTCTGAGTTGCCTATAGCAACCAATCAGATCGCTTCTTTCATTTTTCAGAGGCCTTTTCAAAAATGAAAGAAGCGATCTGATTGGTTGCTATGGGCAACTGCACAAGTCTTCCTCTACACTGGTCTTGATGAATCTCCCCCATAGAGGGAGATCTATCAAAACCTGACAAGAGGAAAAGTTTCTGAGTTGCCCATAGCAACCAATCAGATTACTTCCTTCATTTTTCAGAGGCTTTTTCAAAAATGAAAGAAGCGATCTGATTGGTTGCTATGGGCAACTCAGCAGCTTTTCCCCATAGACCACAATGGGCCTACTGGTTTCAATGGGCAAAAAATCACAGAGTTAATGCACTAGTCACAGTTCTCTATACCATTAAAGGGGTACTCCGGTGAAAACCTTTTTTCTTTTAAATCAAATGGCTCCGGAAAGTTAAACAGATTTGTAAATTACTTCTATTAAAAAATCTTAATCCTTCCTGTACAGTAACCCCCCGACCTGCGATGGCCCCGACATATGATAAAATCGACATACGATGCTTTTATATGTCTGGGCCATCGCATTAACTGCTATCCGACAGCGCAAAATGCTTAAGCTGCTGTCGGATAGCAGTTTAAGCATCCCTGGCAGGTTCGCTTACCTATTCCCGCTGCTCCGGGTCCACTTCGCGATCCTCCGGTGTCTTGCGCATCTTCTCCAGGGTCCGGGCCTCGCTTTCCGGCGTCGTTATTACGTCACTACGCACGCCGCACTGGCGCAGCAGCGTAATAACGTCACCAGAAAGCGAGGCCCGGACCCTGCAGAAGATGCGGAAGAAGCCGGAGGATCGTGAAGAAGACACCGGAGCAGCGGGACAGCATCGGGAGCCCCTGGGACAGCATCGGGAGCGGTGAGGACCTGGTCCGGAGCGACAGGGAAAAGGTAAGTACAGCTTCCTATACTTTACATTGCACGGATCCCTCAACATACGATGGATTCGACAAACGATGGCTCGTTTGGAACGAATTACCATCGTATGTTGAGGGACCACTGTACTTATTAGCTGCTGAATACTACAAAGGAAATTATTTTCTTTCTGGAATGCTCTATGATGACATCACGAGCACAGTGCTCTCTGCAGACATTATAATAATAATAATAAGTCTTTATTTATTTATTGTTGTCCTTAGTGGGATTTGAACCCTCTCCAGCACCACTATATCTTTCTTGTACACTGGTGCCCAGTACTGTACACAGTATTCTATGTATGGTCTGACCAGTACTGTACACAGTATTCTATGTGTGGTCTGACTAGTGATTTGTACAGCGGTAGAATTATTTCCTTGTCGTCGGCATCTATGCCCCTATTGATGCCCCCCATGATTTTATGTTAAAATATGTTAAGAGCTTTTAAAGATTTTTTTTCTCTTTGTTACTTAGTTATTTATTAATTTCCATGTTTGTTTTTCATGTTTAAATCAAACAGGAGACAAAACTCAGATTATTAGAGGATGTTGTGATGATCATAATAAAAATATTTTGTATCTGTACTTTAACCTGTTGGGGACGAAGAGCGTACAGGTATGCCCGTGTGTCCTGGTAGTTAAAGGGGGTACTCCCGTGGAAAACTTTTTTTTTTTTCAATTGGTGCCAGAAAGTTAAACAGATTTGTAAATTACTTCTATTAAAAAATCTTAATCCTTCAAGTCATTTTTAGGGGCGTTATATTACAGAGGAAAAGCTTTTATTTTTTTATTTCTCTGATGTCATGACCACAGCGCTCTCTGCTGACCTCTGCTGTCCATTTTAGGAACTGTCCAGAGCAGCATATGTTTTCTATGGGGATTTTCTCCTGCTCTGGACTGGTCCTAAAATGGACTGAGATGTCAGCAGAGAGCACTGTGGTAATGACATCAGAGAAATCAAAAAAGAAAAGCATTTCCTCTGTAGTATAGAGCCCCTAAAAAGTACTGGAAGGATTAAGATGTTTTAATAGAAGTAATTTACAAATCTATTTAACTTTCTTGCACCAGATGATTTAAAAAAAATGTTTTCCTCTGGAGTACCCCTTTAACCCCTTAAGGACCAGGCCATTTTACACCTTAAGGACCAGAGCGTTTTTTGCAATTCTGACCACTGTCACTTTAAACATTAATAACTCTGGAATGCTTTTAGTTATCATTCTGATTCTGAGATAGTTTTTTCGTGACATATTCTACTTTATGTTAGTGGTAAAATTTTTGGTAACTTGCATCCTTTCTTGGTGAAAAATCCCAAAATTTGATGAAAAAAATGAAAATTTAGCATTTTTCTAACTTTGAAGCTCTCTGCTTGTAAGGAAAATGGATATTCAAAATAAAACATTTTTGGGTTCACATATACAATATGTCTACTTTATGTCTGCATCATAAAATTTATGAGTTTTTACTTTTGGAAGACACCAGAGGGCTTCAAAGTTCTGCAGCAATTTGGAAATTTTTCACAAAATTTTCAAACTCGCTATTTTTCATGGACCAGTTCAGGTTTGAAGTGGATTTGAAGGGTCTTCATCTTAGAAACACCCCATAAAATACCCCATTATAAAAACTACACCCCCAAAGTATTCAAAATGACATTCAGTAAGTGTATTAACCCTTTAGGTGTTTCACAGTAATAGCAGCAAAGTGAAGGAGAAAATTCACAATCTTCATTTTTTACACTCGCATGTTCTTGTAGACCCAATTTTTGAATTTTTGCAAGGGGTAAAAAGGAGAAAATTTTTACTTGTATTTGAAACCCAATTTCTCTCGAGTAAGCACATACCTCATATGTCTATGTTAATTGTTCGGCGGGCGCAGTAGAGGGCTCAGAAGGGAAGGAGCGTCAAATGGTTTTTGGGGGGCATGTCACCTTTAGGAAGCCCCTATGGTGCCAGGACAGCAAAAAAAAACCACATGGCATACCATTTTGGAAACTAGACCCCTCGGGGAACGTAAAAAGGGGTAAAGTGAACCTTAATACCCTACAGGTGTTTCACGACTTTTGCATATGTTAAAAAAAAAAATTTACCTAAAATGCTTGGTTTCCCAAAATTTTTACATTTTTAAAAAGGGTAATAGCAGAAAATACCCCACAAAATTTGAAGCCCAATTTCTCCCGATTCAGAAAACACCCCATATGGGGGTGAGAAGTGCTCTGCTGGCGCACTACAGGTCTCAGAAGAGAAGGAGTCACATTTGGCTTTTTGAAAGCAAACTTTGCTCTGGGGGCATGCCGCATTTAGGAAGCCCCTATGGTGCCAGAACCGCCAAAAAAAAAAACACATGGCATACTATTTTGGAAACTAGACCCCTCGGGGAACGTAACAAGGGGTAATGTGAACCTTAATACCCTACAGGTGATTCACAACTTTTGCATATGTAAAAAAAAAAAAAAAAAAATTTTTACCTAAAATGTTGGTTTCCCAAAAATTTTAGATTTTTAAAAAGGGTAATAGCAGAAAATACCCCCCATAATTTGTAACACAATTTCTCCCGAGTACGGCGATACCCCATATGTGGCCCTAAACTGTTGCCTTGAAATACGACAGGGCTCCAAAGTGAGAGCGCCATGCGCATTTGAGGCCTGAATTAGGGACTTGCATAGGGGTGGACATAGGGGTATTCTACGCCAGTGGTTCCCAAATAGGGGGCCTCCAGCTGTTGTAAAAGTCCCAGCATGCCTGGACAGTCAGTGGCTGTCTGGTAATACTGGGAGTAGTTGTTTTGCAACAGCTGGAGGCTCCGTTTTGAAAACAGTGGCGTACCAGACGTTTTTCAGTTTTATTGGGGAGGGGAGGGGGGCTGTGTAGGGGAATGTGCATATGTAGTGTTTTTTACTTTTTATTTTATTTTGTGTTAGTGTAGTGTTTTTAGGGTACAGTCGCACGGGCGGGGGGTTCACAGTAGTTTCTCGCTGGCAGTTTGAGCTACGGCAGAAAATTTGCTGCAGCTCAAACTTGCAGCCGGATACTTACTGTAATCCTCCGCCCATGTGAGTGTACCCTGTACGTTCACATTGGGGGGGGGGGGGGGAACATCCAGCTGTTGCAAAACTACAACTCCCAGCATGTAGGGTCTATAAGTGCATGCTGGGAGTTGTAGTTTTGCAACAGCTGGAGGCTCCGTTTTGGAAACGGTGGCGTACCAGACGTTTTTCATTTTTATTGGGGAGGGGGGCTGTGTAGGGGTATGTGTATATGTAGTGTTTTTTACTTTTTATTTTATTTTGTGTTAGTGTAGTGTAGTGTTTTTAGGGTACAGTCACACGGGCGGGGGGTTCACAGTAGTTTCTCGCTGGCAGCTTGAGCTGCAGCAGAAAATTTGCTGCAGCTCAAACTTGCAGCCGGATACTTACTGTAATCCTCCGCCCATGTGAGTGTACCCTGTACATTCACATTGGGGGGGACATCCAGCTGTTGCAAAACTACAACTCCCAGCATGTACGGTCTATCAGTGCATGCTGGGAGTTGTAGTTTTGCAACAGCTGGAGGCACACTGGTTGTGAAACACCGAGTTTGGCAACAAACTCAGTGTTTTGCAATCAGTGTGCCTTCAGCTGTTGCAAAAGCTACAACCCCCAGCATGTACAGACAGCGGAAGGGCATGCTGGGTGTTGTAGTTATGCAACAGCGGGAGGCATATTACTTTGGCTGGGGATGCTGGGGATTGTAGTTATGCAACAGCTGGAGACACACTGGTTTGCTACTTAACTCAGTGTGCCTTCAGCTGTTGCAAAACGACAACTCTCAGCAGTCACCGACAGCCAACGGGCATACTGGAAGTTGTAGTTATGCAACCAGCAGATGCACCACTACAACTCCCAGCATGCCCTTAAGCTGTTTGTGCAAGCTGGGAGTTGTAGTTACACAACAGCTGAAGGTACACTTTTCCATAGAAAGAATGTGCCTCCAGCTTTTGCAAAACCATAAGTCCCAGCATGCCCATAAGTGCATGCTGGGAGTTGTGGTGGTCTGCCTCCTCCTGTTGCATAACTACAGCTCCCAGCATGCCCTTTTTGCATGCTGGGAGCTGTTGCTAAGCAACAGCAGGAGGCTGTCACTCACCTTCTGCTGCTGCTTGATCGCCGCACAGGTCAGTCCCTCGCCACCGCCGTCGTCGCTCCTGGGGCCCCGATCCCAACATTAATGCCGGGGATCGAGGTCCCCAGCACCAGGGGTGCACGTCCCGCACCCGCTCACGTCCTCCGGAAGAGGGGCGGAGCGGGTGCGGGAGTGACACCCGCAGCAGGCGCCCTGATTGGTCGGCCGGAAATCCGGCCGACGAATCAGGGCGATCGTGAGGTGGCACCAGTGCCACCTCACCCCTGCGGGCTCTGGCTGTTCGGAGCCGTCTCTGACGGCCCCGATCAGCCAGTAATTCCGGGTCACCGGGTCACTGGAGACCCGATTGACCCGGAATCGCCGCAGATCGCTGGACTGAATTGTCCAGCGATCTGCGGCCATCGCCGACATGGGGGGGCATAATGACCCCCCTGGGCGATATGCCGCGATGCCTGCTGAACGATTTCAGCAGGCATCGGGTACCGGCTCCCCTCCGGCTAGCGGCGGGGGGCCGCGAAGGACTCGGAAACGGGGGCGTAGGAGTACGTCCATTGTCCTTAAGGGGTTAAGGTTCACTGTCCCCCTTGTTACGTTCCTTGAGGGTGTAGTTTTCAAAATACTATGCTATGTGTTTTTTTTTTTTTTTTCTGTTCTGGAACCATAGGGGCTTCCTAAATGGGACATGTCCCCCAAAAACCATTTCAGCTAAATTTGCTTTCCAAAAGCCAAATGGGACTCCTTTTCTTCTGAGCATTGTAGTGCGCCAGCAGTGCACTTGATGTCAACACATGGGGTATTTCCATACTCAGAAGAGATGGGGTTACAATTTTTGGGGGGCATTTTCCCCTATAATTTGGGGGAAAACCAGCATTTTAGTGAAAAAAATTTAATAATTTACACATCCAACTTTAACAAAAAGTTGTCAAACACCTGTGGGGTGTTAGGGTTCACTGGACCCCTTGTTACGTGCCTTGAGGGGTGTAGTTTCCAAAATAGTATGCCATGTGGTTTTTTTTTTTTTTTTTGCTGTCCTGACACCATAGAGGCTTCCTAAATGGGACATGTCCTCCAAAAACCATTTCAGAAAAACTCACTCTCCAAAATCCCACTGTTGCTCCTTCCCTTCTGAGCCCTCTACTGACTGAACACTTGACATCCACATATGAGGTATTTCCTTACTCGAGAGAAATTGGGTTAAAAATTTTAGGAAGATTTCTCTCCTTTTACCCCCTGTAAAAATTTTAAAACTGGGTCTACAAGAACATGCCAGTGTAAAAAAATGAAGATTTTGAATTTTCTCCTTCACTTTGCTGCTATTCCTGTGAAACACCTAAAGGGTTAACAAACTTACTGAATGTCATTTTGAAATACTTTGGGGAGTGCAGTTTTTATAATGGGGGTAATTTATGGGGTATTTCTAATATGAAGGTCCTTCAATCCACTTTCAAAAATTTCGATTTTGAAAATTTTGTGAAAAATTGGAAAATTGCTGCTGAACTTTGAAGCCCTCTGATGTCTTCCAAAAGTAAAAACATTTCAACTTTATGATGGAAATATAAAGTAGACACATTGTATAGTGTTGCTCGCGAATATTCGCAATGTGAATTTTATTTGCGAATCTCGCATATCGTTTTTTTTTTTCTTTCACAGTACACATCACAGTGATCATCCCTCTCTGCTTCCAGCTTGTGTGGTGTAAAGAAGGCTCTAATACTACTGTGTGAGACTGGCGTGCAAATTTTCACAATATTTTTGCTTATGCAAATTTTTGTATATGCTAATTTTCGCATATGCTAATTTCCGCATACGCGAATTTTCGCATATGCGGAAATAAAACGCAAACATTACGAATATGCAAATTCAGCGAATATATGACAAATATTCGTCCATATATTCGTGAAATATCGCGAATTCGAATATTACCTATGCCGCTCAACACTATAATATTGTGTATGTGAATCCATATATAATTTATTTGGAATGTCTATTTTCCTTATAAGCAGAGAGCTTCATAGTAAAAAAAATGCAACATTTTAAATTTTTTCATCAAATTTGGGAATTTTTCACCAAGAAATGATGCAAGTATTGACAAAATTTTACCACTAACATAAAGTAGAATATGTCAAGAAAAAACAATCTCAGAATCAGAATGAAAGGTAAAAGCATCAGAGTTATTAATGCTTAAAGTGACAGTGGTCAGATGTGCAAAAAATGGCTGGGTCCTACACTGAAAATTGTCTGGGTCCTTAACCCCTTAAAGGGGTACTCCGCCCCTATACATCTTACCCCTATCCAAAGGATAGGGGATAAGATGTCAGATCGCTGGGGTCCCGCTGCTGGGGACCCCGGGGATCGCTCCTGCAGCACCCTGCTATCATTACTGCACAGAGCGAGACAGAGCACGTAATGACTGGCAATACAGGGGCCGGAGCATCGTTACGTCACGGCTCTGCCCCTCATGACGTCATGGCCCGCCCCCGTTAATACAAGTCTATGGGAGGGGGCGTGGCGGTCGTCACGCCCCCTGCCATAGACTTGCATTAAGGGGACGGGCCGTGATGTCATGAGGAGCGGAGCCATGACATCACGCTGCTCCGGCCCCTGTATTGCCAGTCATTACGTGCAGAGCGAACTCGCTCTGTGCAGTAATGATAGCGGGGTGCTGCAGGAGCGATCCCCGGGGTCCCCAGCAGCGGGACCGCAGCGATCTAACATCTTCTCCCCTATCCTTTGGATAGGGGATAAGATGCCAGGGGCGGAGTACCCCTTTAAGGACTCAGGGTTTTTCAGTTTTTGCACTTTCGTTTTTTCCTCCTTATCTTTTAAAAATCATAACCCTTTCAATTTTCCACCTAAAAATCCATATTATGGCTTATTTTTTGCGTCACCAATTCTACTTTGCAGTAACATTAGTCATTTTACCCAAAAAATCATGGCGAAACAGAAAAAAAAATCATTGTGCGACAAAATCGAATAAGAAACGCCATTTTGTAACTTTTGGGGGCTTCCGTTTCTACGCAGTGCATATTTCGGTAGAAATGACACCTTATCTTTATTCTGTAGGTCCATACGGTTATAATGATCCCCTACTTATATAGTTTTGATTTTGTCGCACTTCTGGAAAAAATCATAACTACATGCAGGAAAATTTATACGTTTAAAAATGGCATTTTCTGACCCCTATAACTTTTTTATTTTTCCACGTAAAGGGCGGTATGAGGACTCATTTTTTGCGCCGTGATCTGAAGTTTTTATCTGTTTTATCTATTTTTGTTTTGATCGGACTTTTTGATAACTTTTTATTCATTTTTTTAATGGTATAAAAAGTGACTAAAAATACACTTTTTTGGACTTTGGAATTTTTTTACGTGTACGCCATTGACCGTGCGGTTTCATTAATGATATATTTTTATAGTTCGGACATTTACGCACGCGGCGATACCACATATGTTTATATATTTTTTTATTTACACTGTTTTATTTTTTTTATGGGAAAAGGGGGGTGATTCAAACTTGTATTAGGGAAGGGGTTAAATGACCTTTATTAACACTTTTTTTTTAACTTTTTTTTGCAGTGTTATAGGTCCCATAGGGACCTATAACACTGCACACACTGATCTCTTATACTGATCATTGTTATCCCATAGGGACCTAAACAATGCACACACTGATCTCTTATACTGATCATTGTTATCCCATAGGGACCTATAACACTGCACACACTGATCTCTTATACTGATCATTGTTATTCCATAGGGACCTATAACACTGCACACACTGATCTCTTATACTGATCATTGTTATCCCATAGGGACCTATAACACTGCACACACTGATCTCTTATACTGATCATTGTTATCCCATAGGGACCTATAACACTGCACACACTGATCTCTTATACTGATCATTATTATCACATAGGAGACTATAACACTGCACACACTGATCTCTTATATTGATCATTATTATCCCATAGGAGACTATAACACAGCACACACTGATCTCTTATACAGATCATTATTATCCCATAGGGACCTATAACACTGCACACACTGATCATTGTTATCCCATAGGGACCTATAACACTGCACCCACTGATCTCTCATCCTGATCACTGGTGTGTATTAACACGCCTGTGATCAGTGTTATTGGCGCTTGACTGCTCCTGCCTGGATCTCAGGCACGGAGCAGTCATTCGTCGATCGGACACCGAGGAGGCAGGTAAGGGCCCTCCTGGTGTCCTGTAAGCTGTTCGGGACGCCACGATTTCGCCGCGGCGGTCCCGAACAGCCCGACTGACTAACCGGGATAGTTTCACTTTGACTTTAGAAGCGGCGGTCAGCTTTGACTGCCGCTTCTAAAGGGTTAATACAGCACATTGCCGCGATCGGCAATGTGTGATATTAGCCGTGGGTCCCGGCCGTTGATGAGCGCCGGGACCGACGCGATGTGATGCGGGGTCGCAGCGCGACCCCGCTTCATATTGCGGGAGCCGGCGCAGGGCGTAAATATAGCCGGCGCGGACCTTTTCTTCAGTAGCTTTTTCTTCACCTATAGCTACTGAAGAAAAGGCCCGCGGCCTTGAAACGCATCTAGCCCATTATCTGTACCTTATCCATAAGTGTATATCACTTTAAATAGACTGTATCTGCCATATTCCAATTGCAACGGCTGGATGCCCGCGATTCCGGGACCACTGCTGCACGTGCGCTGTTAGCACCTTATTCATACGTGCAATCCGCACCACCTGTTACCTGCATCCACTCACAGCCCCGGTCGGCAGAGTTACTCCTGGACATCATCCTCCCCAAGGCCGGACGCCTCCCGTGCCAGCCCAGGACACTCGGACCCCCGGAGATTCAGCCATTCACCCAGCATACCACCCAGGCGGGCATTGATATCCAGAGTGCCGGACTCAGCCGTGCCAGCCCGGACCTGAGGACTCCAAAGGAGGGTGAGTGGTGCTGTGCACCGAGACTCGACATCTTCATCGCTGACAGTGTTTGCCACATTGTCTGCATTACCTGTCCATGAATTTCCTATTGTAGCTATTGTGGCTACACTCACTACCATATATCGTTACTCCGGACACACCCAAACTAATTGGGACTTTTCATTCTGGACATTTCTTGTGGATTTTTCATTTATCCCTATGAATTATATGGACTGAGAACGTTTTCTCCTGATATATACAGCAGATATTTAATTAATGAATTTTCTTTGGTGCTACTTACCCATCAGATTTATCTCATTTTAATCCTACTATATTCTGTATTTTTTATTATATCTATTTTTTACCCAGTATATTCCATTCGCCTTTAGCAAGGGCCCTGCTAGGCGATTGGTCATATATATCCTTTTTATATAATAAAGACCATTTCTTGGATCCCATCTCCACTAGTCTTTTCCTTTTTCTCTCCCCGGTGCTTTTGAGGACTGGTTCACATAAATATTTTATATTTATAATTTCTACAGATTACATTAGGCCTTTTGGGTGAAGGCAACACCTTTAACCTCAAGCACATTATTTCTTTTATCCTAAGTGAGCTACACATATTTTACATTTCAGATTTGTAAATTACTTCTATTAAAAAATCTTAATCCTTCCAATAGTTATTAGCTTCTGAAGTTGAGTTGCTGTTTTCTGTCTAACTGCTTTCTGATGACTCACGTCCCGGGAGCTGTGCAGCCCCTATGGGGATATTCTCCCAGCATGCACAGCTCCCGGGACGTGACATCATCATTGAACAGTTAGACAGAAAACTTCAGAAGCTAATAACTATTGGAAGGATGAAGATTTTTTAATAGAAGTCATTTACAAATCTGTTTAGCTTTCCGGAGCCAGTTGATATATATATATATATATATATATATATATATATATATATATATATATATATATGTATATGTGTTTTTGCCTGGATAACCCCTTTAAATTCGTTGCTTCCTTTTCACAGGTGTCACATATTTCCTTTAGGACACAATTTCCCTTTTATATGATTAAACGTATTTTATCTTTGTATAACGCGATGTTTACTAATTATAATTCATCCATTTTGTTACATGTTTTTGCTAAATATTCATACAGGTATATTTGCCTCTATGCATCCACTATAGATATAGATTTATAGATTGTTGCACGTGGTAACAGCATGATCAAGATTATTCTTTGTCCATTACAAGTCAATTGGTCACATGGTGTGGCCGCCATATTGGATTGCGCAATATTCTACAAACCTCTTCCTTTCGGAAACCGTTTTTTTTGAACCATTCATTATTTGGCAGGCATGTTCATGGTCACCCCCTGTACAATGTTTGTTAAAGCTGATTAATTTGCATAATCATTATGGCTACTGCTAGCCAATCACTGCAAGCCAATAAGCCCCTGTACTTAAAGGGGTACTCCGCTGCTCAGCATTTGGAACAAACTGTTCCAAACGCTGGAGCCGGGAGCACCTGATGGGGCGTGACGTCATGAGGGGGCAGGGCTATGACGTCATGAGCTCCCACCGCCAGCTACAGCATTGAGAACAGTTTGTCCCAAATGCTGAGCAGCGGAGTACCTCTTTAAATATCTGTAATAAGCACATTGCTGACCAAAAACTTAGGTCACATGACCAGGCAGCCATCTTTGTTTTATGGCAAATTGATGTTCAATATTCAAACATTTGCTTCTTTGCAACTGCTAAAGCTACTGATGTATAAAATATTGTTCATGGTTAGACTGTAATGCAGACTTATGTATGTTTATTACTAGTCTATTAATCACATGGTGTGTCCGCCATATTGAATTGCAGAATATTAAAAAAAAAATCTTCTTCTCTTGAACCATTTGTTAGAATAATTATCAATTTGGCACAAATGTCTAGGCCTACCTCCTGTACGATGTATGTCTAAATATCGATTATTTGCAAACGTCACCAAACTCGGCGGCCATTTTTTATTTCATAGGTTTTTAATATTAAAAAAATCAAGGTCTATATTGAGATATTGAATCAGACATGGTTTTACAATATTGATTGATCACATTGTTTGGCAGCCATATTGAATTGCGCAATATTCTGCAAACAGTTTTCTCTGAAAATTCGGGTTGGAACAGCGTGAAAATTAATATACATGTTAGTGATCACTTTCTGTACCAGAATTGATCAGATGCTCTGGCAGCCATATTGAATTGCGCAATTTTCTGCATGTGTAGTTTTCTCTCGAAATACTGGTCAGATCAACATGAAAATAAGCACACATGGTCATGGTCACTTCCACCATTGGGAGGGGTGGGCAATCGTGTGCTACACACCAGCTCTGCAGCTTTGCCCCTCCCCCATGTGAATATACAGGGTACATTCACACAGGCGGGGGTTTACAGTGAGTTTTCTGCTGCAAGTTTGAGATGCATAAAATTTTCTGCCGCAGCTCAAACTCCCAAACTCTTCATATACACCCCCTTAAACAGTCCACCCCCCCCCCCAATAATAAACTTCTTGTACGGCACTGTTTCCAAAATGCAGCCTCCAACTGCTGAAAAACAACAACTCCCAGTATTGCCGTACAGCCACTGACTGTCAAGGCATGCTGGGAGTTTTGCAACAGCAGGAGACACCCTGTTTGGGAAACACTGCCATAGGGTATTTTGGTGGCGGAAGCAAATCCCTAATTCAGGCCTCAAATGCGCATGGCGCTCTCTCGCTTTGGAGCCCTGTCGTATTTCAAGGAAACAGTTTAGGGCCACATATGGGGTATTTCCGTCCTCAGGAGAAATTGAATTACAAATTTTTGGTGGCTTTTTCTCCTTTTACCCCTTATGAAAAGGAAAAGTTGGGGGCTACACCAGCCTGTTAGTGTAAAAAAATAAAAAAATTTACACCAACATGCTGGTGTTGCCCCATACTTTTAATTTTCACAAACAGTAAAAGGAAAAAAAGACCCCCAAAATTTGCAAAGCAATTTCTCCTGAGTACAGAAATACACCATATGTGGGCATAAAATGCTCTGCGGGTGAACAACAAGGCTCAGGAGTGAGAGCGCACTATGTACATTTGAGGCCTAAATTGGTGATTTGCACAGGGGTGGCTGATTTTACAGCGGTTCTGACATAAACGCAAAACAATGAATACCCAGATGTGACCCCATTTTGGAAACTACACCCCTCACGGAATAAAACAAGGGGTATAGTGAGCCTTAACACTCCACAGGTGTTTGACCAATTTTTGTTAAAGTTGGATGTGAAAAAAAAATGTTTTCACTAAAATGCTGTTGTTACCCTACATTTTTCATTTTCACAAGAGAAAATAGGGGAAAAAATGTTGTAACCCCATTTCTTCTGAGTATGGAAATACCCCATATGTGGATGTAAAGTGCTCTGCGGGCGAACTGCAATGCTCAGAAGAGAAGGAGCACCATTGGGCTTTTGGAGAGAGAATGTGTCCGAAATTGAAGGCCACATGTGTTTACAAAGCCCCCATAGTGCCAGAACAGTGGACCCCCCCCCCACATGTGACTCCATTTTGGAACAGTGGTCCGTGAAAATGAAAATGTAATTTTTCATTTGCACAGCCTGTTCAAAACATCTGTCGAATGCCAGTGGGGTGTAAATGCTCACTGCATTATGTTAGGGGTGTAGTTTCCAAAATGGGGTCACATGTGGGGGGGTTCCACTATTCTGGCAGCATGGAGACTTTGTAAACGCACTTCCGTTTCAACCAAATTCTCTCTCCAAAAGCTCAATGGCGCTCCTTCTCATCTGAGCATTGTAGTTCGCCCGCAGAGCACTTTACATCCACCTATCAGGTATTTCTATACTCAGAAGAAATGGGGTTACACATTTTGGGAGGCTTTTTTCTCCTATTACCCCTTGTGAAAATGAAAAATTTGGGGTAACACCAGCAATTTAGTGAAAAAAAATCACATTTTTCATTTTCACGTCCAACTTTAGCAGAAATTTGTCAAACACCTGTGAGGTGTTAAGGCTGTGGGGTGTTAAGTACCCCATTTTACGTTCCTTGAGGGGTGTAATTTCAAAAATAGTATGCCATGTGTTTTTTTTTTTTTTTTTGCTGTCCTGGCACCATAGGGGCTTCCAAAATTCCAAAATGGGACATGTCCCCCAAAAACCATTTCAGCAAAATTTGCTTTCCAAAAGCCAAATGTGACTCCTTCTCTTCTGAGCATTGTAGTGCGCCCGCAGTGCACTTGACGTCCACCCATGGGGTATTTCCATACTCAGAAGAGATGGGTTTACAAATTTTGGTGGGGCATTTTCTTCTGTTACCCCTTTTAAAAATGTTAAATTTGTGGGAAAACCATTATTTAGTGAAAAAAATAAATTTACACATCTAACTTTAACGAAAAGTCATCAAACACCTGTGGGGTGTTAAGGCTCACTGTAGACCTTGTTACATTCCTTGAGGGGTGTAGTTTTCAAAATAGTATGCCATGTTCTTTTTTTTTTTGCTGTACTGGCACCATAGGGGCTTCCTAAATGTGACATGCCTCCCAAAAACCATTTCAGAAAAACTCACTCTCCAAAATCCCATTGTTGCTCCTTCCCTTCTGAGCCCTCTAGTGCACCCACAGAGCATTGAATTGAACACTTCACCATTCTTCTCACTAAATATATTTCCTGCTATTGATGTGAAATATTCCCTGGATGTTGGTCACAACCAAAGTAATTCATTCACACAAAGAAACCAACACAAATAACATCAGAAATAAAGGCATGTGTAATAATGCGAGATGACACAAGAAAAAATACCACTATTTGGTGGGATTTTGGCCATTCTACTACACAAACAGTCCTTGATTCTTGAAGGTTCTGCGGGCCTCTTCTATGAATCATGATCTTCAGTTCTTTCCATAGATTCTCAATGGGATATAAGTCAGATGATCAGCTGGGCCATTCTAGCAGCTTTATTTACGTCCTGTGAAATCATTTGATAGTTTTCATGCCGGTGTGTTCAGGCTCATTGTCCTCCTGAAATGTCCGCCCCTGTATCATCTTTATCATCCTGAGGCAGCAGATTTTTATAACAATGTCTCTGTAAATTTTCCCATTCATCCTTCCTCCAATTATGTGAAGTTTGCCAGAACCATTTGGTGATAATGATATTCCCATCACCAAACTTCAAATTGAGTCTTGTGTGGTGCATACAGGCCATGGCGGTGTGGTGAGCTTTCATACAGGCCATGGTGGAGTCTTGTGTGGTGAGCGTGCATACAGGCCATGGCAGCGTGTGGTGTGTGTGCATATAGGCCATGGCCGTGTGTGGTGAGCGTGCATACAGGCTATCCTGTAGTCTTGTGTGGTGAGCGTGCATACAGGCCATGGTAGTGTGTGGTGAGTGTGCATACAAGCCACGGCAGTGTGTGGTGAGCGTGCATACAGGCCATGGTGGTGTGTGGTGAGCGTGCATACAGCCCAAGCAGGTCTGTGGTGAGTGTGCATATAGGCCATGGCAGTGTGTGGTGAGTGTGCATACAGGTCATGGTGGTTTGTGGTGAGCATGCATACAGGCCATGGTGGTGTGTGGTGAGCGTGCATACAGGCCATGGTGGTGTGGGGTGAGCGAGCATACAGACCATGGCCATGTGTGGTGAGCGTGCATACAGGCCATGGTGGTGTGTGGTGAGCGTGCATACAGGCCATGATGGTGTGTGGTGAGCATGCATACAGGTCATGGCAGTGTGTGGTGAGCATGCATACAGGCCATGGTGGTGTGTGGTGAGTGTGCATATAGGCCATGGTGGTTTGTGGTGAGCGTGCATACAGGCCATGGTGGTGTGTGGTGAGTGTGCATAGAGGCCATGGTGGTGTGTGGTGAGCATGCATACAGGCCATGGTGGTGAGCGTGCATACAGGTCTTGGCGGTGTGTGGTGAGCGTGCATACAGGCCATGGTGGTGTGTGGTGAGCGTGCATACAGGCCATGGTGGTGTGTGGTGAGCGTGCATACAGGTCATGGCAGTATGTGGTGAGCGTGCATACAGGTCATGGCGGTGTGTGGTGAGCGTGCATACAGGCCATGGTGGTGTGTGGTGAGGGTGCATACAGGCCATGGGGGTGTGTGGTGAGCGTGCATACAGGTCATGGCAGTGTGTGGTGAGCGTGCATACAGGCCATGGTGGTGTGTGGTGAGCGTGCATACAGGCCATGGTGGTGTGTGGTGAGCATGCATACAGGTCATGGCAGTGTATGGTGAGCGTGCATACAGGCCATGGTGGTGTGTGGTGAGGGTGCATACAGGCCATGGGGGTGTGTGGTGAGCGTGCATACAGGTCATGGCAGTGTGTGGTGAGCGTGCATACAGGCCATGGTGGTGTGTGGTGAGCGTGCATACAGGCTATGGCGATGTGTGGTGAGCATGCATACAGGTCATGGTGGTGTGTGGTGAGCGTGCATACAGGCCATGGCGGTGTGTGGTGAGTTTGCATACAGGCCATAGTGGTGTGTGGTGAGCGTGCATACAGGCCATGGCGGTGTGTGGTGAGCATGCATACAGGCCATGGCGGTATGTGGTGAGCATGCATACAGGTCATGGCGGTGTGTGGTAAGCATGCATACAGGTTATGGTGGTGTGTGGTGAGCGTGCATACAGGTCATGGCGGTGTGTGGTGAGCGTGCATACAGGTCATGGCGGTGTGTGGTGAGCGTGCATACAGGCCATGGTGGTGTGTGGTGAGCATGCATACAGGTCATGGCGGTGTGTGGTGAGCATGCATACAGGCCATGGTGGTGTGTGGTGAGCGTGCATACAGGCCATGGTGGTGTGTGGTGAGCATGCATACAGGTCATGGCGGTGTGTGGTGAGCATGCATACAGGTCATGGCGGTGTGTGGTGAGCGTGCATACAGGTCATGGCAGTGTGTGGTGAGCGTGCATACAGGTCATGGTGGTGTGTGGTGAGCGTGCATACAGGCCATGGTTGTGTGTGGTGAGCATGCATACAGGTCATGGCGGTGTGTGGTGAGCATGCATACAGGTCATGACGGTGTTTGGTGAACGTGCATACAGGTCATGGCGGTGTGTGGTGAGCGTGCATACAGGCTATGGCGGTGTGTGGTGAGCGTGCATACAGGCCATGGCGGTGTGTGGTGAGCGTGCATACAGGTCATGGTGGTGTGTGGTGAGCGTGCATACAGGTCATGGTGGTGTGTGGTGAGCGTGCATACAGGCCATGGTGGTGTGTGGTGAGCGTGCATACAGGTCATGGTGGTGTGTGGTGAGCGTGCATACAGGTCATGGTGGTGTGTGGTGAGCGTGCATACAGGTTATGGTGGTGTGTGGTGAGCGTGCATACAGGCCATGGTGGTGTGTGGTGAGCGTGCATACAGGTCATGGCGGAGTGTGGTGAGCGTGCATACAGGCCATGGTGGTGTGTGGTGAGCGTGCATACAGGTCATGGTGGTGTGTGGTGAGTGTGCATACAGGTCATGGTGGTGTGTGGTGAGCGTGCATACAGGTCATGGCAGTGTGTGGTGAGCGTGCATACAGTCATGGTGGTGTGTGGTGAGCGTGCATACAGGTCATGGCAGTGTGTGGTGAGCGTGCATACAGGTTATGGTGGTGTGTGGTGAGTGTGCATACAGGTCATGGCAGTGTGTGGTGAGCGTGCATACAGGTTATGGTGGTGTGTGGTGAGCGTGCATACTGGTCATGGCGGTGTGTGGTGAGCGTGCATACAGGTCATGGCAGTGTGTGGTGAGCGTGCATACAGTCATGGTGGTGTGTGGTGAGCGTGCATACAGGTCATGGCAGTGTGTGGTGAGCGTGCATACAGGTTATGGTGGTGTGTGGTGAGTGTGCATACAGGTCATGGCAGTGTGTGGTGAGCGTGCATACAGGCCATGGCAGTGTGTGGTGAGCGTGCATACAGGTCATGGCGGTGTGTGGTGAGCGTGCATACAGGTCATGGCGGTGTGTGGTGAGCGTGCATACAGGCCATGGCAGCACTTACTGTTTTCTCAGAGACATCTGCTGATTCAGGTCTTTTTGTAATCTCCACTATTGTCCTCGGCTCTTGGACGTCTCTTCTGATTATTCTTCTCTCTCCTCTGTTAGAAATCTTGGGAGGAGGTAAATTTATGGTGAAATAATCGTCTTAGAAATGCGCCTGTACCCAACGCCATTGTTATGTTTTACAACAATTAGGTGGTGAAGGTCTGGACACGGCTCTTTGCTTTTCCCCACCATGAGATGTGATTTGTGTGACTCGCGGCAATGAGACCTTTTTGGAGCCATCGGTTGGGACTGAACCGTCTGATATCAATTTGCTCTGACAAGGGATCAGAATGCTGATAGATTTCAGCTGTTGTCTTGGTTTTCCAAGCCTTTATGCGCCCCCTGTGTCCTTTTACCTCTACCAATTACTCTCTCTTTCTCCATCTCTTGACTTGTGTAGAAAGATCTGGTGCACTATTATAAGGAACAATTTGTGATTTTGTGTATATAATCCGTGGGGTTAATGGTGACTCCTATGTACACAGAGGATGACGCCAACAGACAATTAATAATTAATCTTTAACTGAATCCTCAAGAATTTCCAATCATCCGGCTCCTCCACATATAAAGGCGGGAGACTTCTCTTCTGGAGTTTATTCCAATCAGACGAGGAGATCAGGATACACAGGTGAGGGCACTGCGCACTTTATAATGTATTATGTAATGGCGTCCTGCTCCTATACATCCTCATAGACTTCTGGGCAGAGCCCCCATGATTCCTCTGTAATTCTGTAATGTCTGATTATTGTCTGTATATAGGAAAGGTAAAGTGCTGCACATGCAATATACATTGCCGCTATATAAATAAGATGATCAGTATAGCATAGAAAACAGGCAATATCTTACCCCCACCATCCGGTCCTCACCAAGGACAGTCCAATGTGGGCTCCGCACCCATATGAAAGTAACTTCATGCCACAGATGGATTATTTAGACACTATATAATACTGTTATCTGGGCACAATTATGGATGGCACTACTAGTTGGGCACTGGATAATGGTTATTAACCCCGGAACCATAAATATATTGCATAAAATGGACAGTATATTCTCTGCCCGGTTCAGGGTAGAGAGGAGGCTTGGCACATAAACAAAGGCACGTACGTGCACTCACCGCTCAGCGGAGACAGTTGAGTAATGGGGTCCGGTGACAGTGCTCTCTGCTGACACCTAATGCCCTTGAGCACTGTGGACAAGACAAAAAAGAAATTAAAAAAGAACAGAATTTTCTCAGTAGCATACAGCTGCTAAAAAGTACTGGAATGGGTAAAGATTTTTTTAATAGAAGTCATTTACAAATCTAAACGAATAAAGAAGCACTCACCGCTCAGCGGAGACAGTTGCGTAACGGGGTCCGGTTACGGGAAGCTGGATCTCAGCATTAGCGCAGGTGGAATGGCGCTCGGAGGCTACGCCAGCAGTTTTGCACGTAAGTGCGTGCTTCTTCCGGCCTCAGAGACCGGAAGAAGCACGCACTTGCGTGCAAAACTGCCGGCGTAGCCTCCGAGCGCCATTTCACTCGCGCCAATGCTGAGATCTATCTTCCCGTAAACAGACCCCGTTAAGCAACTGTCTCCGCTGAACGGTGAGTGCTTCTTTATTCGTTTAGATTTGTAAATGACCTCTATTAAAAAATGTTTATCCTTCCAGTACTTTTTAGCAGCTGTATGCTACAGAGAAAATTCTGTTCTTTTTTTTATTTCTTTTTTGTCTTGTCCACAGTACTCTCTGACAAGGGCATCAGGTGTCAGCAGAGAGCACTGTGGACTAGACAAAAAAGAAATTCAAGAAGAACAGAATTTCCTCTGTAGCATACAGCTACTAAAAAGTACTGGAAGGGTAAAGATTTTTTTAAAGAAGTAATTTACAAATCTGTTTAACTTTCTGGCACCAGTTCATAAAAAAAAAAAAAAAAATTGCCATATGTATGAAAAATAGCAGCTGGACAGTAATAAGATGTTCACAGATTGATCTCAATAAGTTAATTTAAATCTAGAGGCTGTAAAGTGCGCAATTTAAATATCCAAAAATTCTCTCGCTGTCTGAGAGTATTATACCGCTGCGGAATATCTTTGTCGATGTGTTCAATAGATGTTACTTTAAAATCTGAATAATTTCCGTCATTGTGTGTAGAATGTAGAAGCCTGGCGTGAAACACTGTGTAATTGATATTTGAGCATTATACTGTATAATACTGTTGGTTGAACTCTGCATAACACTATTATTTGAGCACTATATAACACTACTAATATATATAACACTATTATTTGAGCACCATATAACACTACTAATATATAACACTATTATTTGAGCACTATATAACACTACTAATATAATACACTATTATTTGAGCACTATATAACACTACTAATATATAACACTATTATTTGAGCACTATATAACACTACTAATATATATAACACTATTATTTGAGCACTATATAACACTACTAATATATAACACTATTATTTGAGCACTATATAACACTACTAATATATTACACTATTATTTGAGCACTATATAACACTACTAATATATAACACTATTATTTGAGCACTATATAACACTACTAATATATAACACTATTATTTGAGCACTATATAATACTACTAATATATAACACTATTATTTGAGCACTATATAATACTACTAATATATAACACTATTATTTGAGCACTATATAACACTACTAATATATAACACTATTATTTGAGCACTATATAATACTACTAATATATAACACTATTATTTGAGCACTATATAATACTACTAATATATAACACTATTATTTGAGCACTATATAACACTACTAATATATAACACTATTATTTGAGCACTATATAACACTACTAATATATTACACTATTATTTGAGCACTATATAACACTACTAATATATAACACTATTATTTGAGCACTATATAACACTACTAATATATAACACTATTATTTGAGCACTGTATAACACTACTAATATATAACACTGTTATTTGAGCACTATATAACACTACTAATATATAACACTATTATTTGAGCACCGTATAACACTACTAATATATAACACTATTAGTTGAGCATTATATAACACTACTAATATATATAACACTATTATTTGAGCACTATATAACACTACTAATATATAACACTATTATTTGAGCACTATATAACACTACTAATATATAACACTATTATTTGAGCACTATATAACACTACTAATATATAACACTATTATTTTAGCACTATATAACACTACTAATATATATAACACTATTATTTGAGCACTATATAACACTACTAATATAAACACTATTATATGAGCACTATATAACACAACTAATATATAACACTATTATTTGAGCACCGTATAACACTACTAATATATAGCACTATAAGTTGAGCACTGTATAACACTACTAATATATAACACTATTATTTGAGCACTATATAACACTACTAATATATAACACTATCATTTGAGCACTATATAACACTACTAATATATAACATTATTATTTGAGCACTATATAACACTACTAATATATAACACTATTATTTGAGCACCGTATAACACTACTAATATATAGCACTATTATTTGAGTACTGTATAAAACTACTAATATATAACACTGTTATTCGAGCACTGTATAAAACTACTAATAAATAACACTATTATTTGAGCACTATATAACACTACTAATATATAACAGTTATTTGAGCACTGTATAACACTACTAATATATAACACTATTAGTTGAGCACTATATAACACTACTAATATATAACATTGTTATTTGAGCACTGTAGAACACTACTAATATATAACACTATTAGTTGAGCATTATATAACACTACTAATATTTAACACTATTATTTGAGCACTGTATATCACTACTAATATATAACTGTTATTTGAGCACTATATAACACTACTAATATATAACACTGTTATTTGAGCACTATATAACAATACTAATATATAACACTATCATTTGAGCACTATATAACACAACTAATATATAACACTATTATTTGAGCACTATATAACACTGCAAATATATAGCACTATTAGTTGAGCACTGTATAACACTACTAATATATAACACTATTATTTGAGCACTATATAACACTACTAATATATAACACTATTATTTGAGCACTATATAACACTACTAATATATAAAACTATTATTTGAGCACCGTATAACACTACTAATATATAGCACTATTATTTGAGTACTGTATAACACTACTAATATATAACACTATTATTTGAGCACTATATAACACTACTAATATATAACACTATTATTTGAGCACCGTATAACACTACTAATATATAACACTATCATTTGAGCACTATATAACACTATTAATATATAACACTGTTATTTTAGCACTATATAATACTACTAATATATAACACTATTATTTGAGCACTATATAACACTACTAATATGTAACATTATTATTTGAGCACCGTATAAAACTACTAATATATAACACTATTAGTTGAGCCCTATATAACACTACTAATATATAACACTATTAGTTGAGCACTATATAACACTACTAATATATAACACTATTATTTGAGCACTGTATAACACTAGTAATATATAACACTATTATTTGAGCACTGTATAACACTACTAATATATAAAACTATTATTTGAGCACTGTATAACACTACTAATATATAACACTATTATTTAAGCACTATATAACACTACTAATATATAGCACTATTATTTGAGCATATATAACACTAATGATATATAACGCTATTATTTGAGCACTATATAACACTACTAATATATAACACTGTTATTTGAGCACTATATAACACTACTAATATATAACACTATTATTTGAGCAGCGTATAAAACTACTAATATATAACACTATTAGTTGAGCACTATATAACACTACTAATATATTACACTATTATTTGAGCACTGTATAACACTACTAATATATAACACTGTTATTTGAACACTGTATAACACTACTAATATATAACACTATTAGTTGAGCACTATATAACACTACTAATATATAACACTATTAGTTGAGCACTATATAACACTACTAATATATAACACTATTATTTGAGCACTATATAACACTACTAATATATAACACTATTATTTGAGCACCGTATAAAACTACTAATATATAACACTATTAGTTGAGCACTATATAACACTACTAATATATAACACTATTATTTGAGCACTGTATAACACTACTAATATATAACACTGTTATTTGAGCACTATATAACACTACTAATATATAACCCTATTATTTGAGCACCGTATAACACTACTAATATATAACACTATTAGTTGAGCACTATATAACACTACTAATATATAACACTATTAGTTGGGCATTATATAACACTACTAATATATATAACACTATTATTTGAGCACTATATAACACTACTAATATATAACACTATTATTTGAGCACTATATAACACTACTAATATATAACACTATTATTTGAGCACTATATAACACTACTAATATAATACACTATTATTTGAGCACTATATAACACTACTAATATATAACATTATTATTTGAGCACTATATAACACTACTAATATATAACACTATTATTTGAGCACTATATAACACTACTAATATATAACACTATTAGTTGAGCACTATATAACACTACTAATATATAACACTATTAGTTGAGCACTATATAACACTACTAATATATAACACTATTATTTTAGCACTATATAACACTACTAATATATATAACACTATTATTTGAGCACTATATAACACTACTAATATAAACACTATTATATGAGCACTATATAACACAACTAATATATAACACTATTATTTGAGCACCGTATAACACTACTAATATATAGCACTATTAGTTGAGCACTGTATAACACTACTAATATAATACACTATTATTTGAGCACCATATAACACTACTAATATATAACACTATTATTTGAGCACTATATAACACTACTAATATATAACACTATTATTTGAGCATTATATAACACTACTAATATATAACACTATTATTTGAGCACTATATAACACTACTAATATATAACACTATTATTTGAGCACCGTATAAAACTACTAATATATAACACTATTATTTGAGCACTATATAACACTACTAATATATAACACTATTATTTGATCACCGTATAAAACTACTAATATATAACCCTGTTATTTGAGCACTATATAACACTACTAATATATAACACTGTTATTTGAGCACTATATAACACTATTAATATATAACACTATTATTTGAGCACTATATAACACTGATAATATATAACACTATTATTTGAGCACTATATAACACTACTAATATATAACACTATTATTTGAGCACTATATAACACTGATAATATATAACACTATTATTTGAGCACTATATAACACCACTAATATATAACACTATTATTTGAGCACCGTATAACACTACTAATATATAACACTATTAGTTGAGCACTATATAACACTACTAATATATAACACTATTATTTGAGCACTATATAACACTACTAATATATAACACTATTATTTGAGCACCGTATAAAACTACTAATATATAACACTATTATTTGAGCACTATATAACACTACTAATATATAACACTATTATTTGAGCACCGTATAAAACTACTAATAAATAACACTATTATTTGAGCACTATATAACACTACTAAAATATAACACTGTTATTTGAGCACTATATAACACTACTAATATATAACACTATTAGTTGAGCACTATATAACACTACTAATATATAACACTATTAGTTGAGCACTATATAACACTACTAATATATAACACTGTTATTTGAGCACTGTATAACACTACTAATATATAACACTATTAGTTGAGCACTATATAACACTACTAATATATAACATTGTTATTTTAGCACTGTAGAACACTACTAATATATAACACTATTAGTTGAGCACTATATAACACTACTAATATTTAACACTATTATTTGAGCACCGTATAAAACTACTAATATATAACTGTTATTTGAGCACTATATAACACTACTAATATATAACACTGTTATTTGAGCACTATATAACACTACTAATATATAACACTGTTATTTGAGCACTATATAACAATACTAATATATAACACTATCATTTGAGCACTATATAACACAACTAATATATAACACTATTATTTGAGCACTATATAACACTACAAATATATAGCACTATTAGTTGAGCACTGTATAACACTACTAATATATAACACTATTATTTGAGCACTATTTAACACTACTAATATATAACACTATTATTTGAGCACTATATAACACTACTAATATATAACACTATTATTTGAGCACCGTATAACACTACTAATATATAGCACTATTATTTGAGTACTGTATAACACTATTAATATATAACACTATTATTTGAGCACCGTATAACACTACTAATATATAACACTATTATTTGAGCACTATATAACACTACTAATATATAACACTATCATTTGAGCACTATATAACACTACTAATATATAACACTATTATTTGAGCACTATATAACACTACTAATATATAACACTATTATTTGAGCACCGTATAACACTACTAATATATAACACTATCATTTGAGCACTATATAACACTATTAATATATAACACTATTATTTTAGCACTATATAACACTACTAATATGTAACATTATTATTTGAGCACCGTATAAAACTACTAATATATAACACTATTAGTTGAGCACTATATAACACTACTAATATATTACACTATTATTTGAGCACTATATAACACTACTAATATATAGCACTATTAGTTGAGCACTGTATAACACTACTAATATATAACACTATTATTTGAGCACTATATAACACTACTAATATATAACACTATTAGTTGAGCACTATATAACACTACTAATATATAACACTATTATTTGAGCACTGTATAACACTAGTAATATATAACACTATTATTTGAGCACTGTATAACACTACTAATATATAAAACTATTATTTGAGCACTATATAACACTACTAATATATAACACTATTATTTAAGCACTATATAACACTACTAATATATAGCACTATTATTTGAGCACTATATAACACTAATGATATATAACACTATTATTTGAGTACTATATAACACTACTAATATATTAAACTATTATTTGAGCACTGTATAACACTACTAATATATAACACTGTTATTTGAGCACTATATAACACTACTAATATATAACACTATTGTTTGAGCACCGTATAAAACTACTAATATATAACACTATTAGTTGAGCACTATATAACACTACTAATATATAACACTATTATTTGAGCACTATATAACACTACTAATATATTACACTATTATTTGAGCACTATATAACACTACTAATATATAACACTATTATTTGAGCATTATATAACACTACTAATATATAACACTATTATTTGAGCACTATATAACACTACTAATAATTAACACTGTTATTTGAGCACTGTATAACACTACTAATATATAACACTATTATTTGATCACTGTATAACACTACTAATATATAACACTGTTATTTGAGCACTATATAACACTACTAATATATAACACTATTATTTGAGCACCGTATAAAACTACTAATATATAACACTATTAGTTGAGCACTATATAACACTACTAATATATAACACTATTATTTGAGCACTATATAACACTACTAATATATAACACTATTATTTGAGCACTATATAACACTACTAATATATAACACTATTATTTGAGCACTATATAATACTACTAATATATAACACTATTATTTGAGCACTATATAACACTACTAATATATAACACTATTATTTGAGCACTATATAACACAACTAATATATAACACTATTATTTGAGCACTATATAACACTACTAATATATAACACTGTTATTTGAGCACTGTATAACACTACTAATATATAACACTATTATTTGAGCACTATATAAGACTATTAGTTGAACACTATATAACACTACTAATGTACAGTTTAACCCTATAAGTTAAGCACGGTATAACACTGCTAATATATAACACTATTATTTGAGCTCTATATAACACTATTATTTGAACACTATATAACACTACTAATATATAACCCTATTAGTTGAGCACTATATAACACTATTAGTTGTACACTACATAACACTTCTAATGTACAGTATAACACTATTATATGAGCACTGTGTAACACAACTAATATATAACACTATTATTTGAGCACTATATAACACTACTAATATATAACCCTATTAGTTGAGCACTATATAACACTATTATTTGAACACTATATAACACTACTAATATATAACCCTATTAGTTGAGCACTATATAGCACTATTAGTTGAGCACTATATAGCACTATTAGTTGAGCACTATATAGCACTATTAGTTGAGCACTATATAAGACTATTAGTTGAGCACTGTATAACACTATTAGTTGAACACTTTATAACACTACTAATGTACAGTAAAACCCTATTAGTTGAGCACGGTATAACACTGCTAATATATAACACTATCAGGTGAGCACTATATAACACTATTAGGTGAGCACTATATAACACTATTAGTTGAACACTATATAACACTGCTAATATATAACCCTATTATTTGAGCACTATATAACACTATTAGTTGAACACTATATAACACTACTAATGTACAGTATAACCTATTAGTTGAGCACGGTATAACACTGCTAATATATAACACTATTAAGTGAGCACTATATATCTCTATTAATATATAACACTATTAGTTGAGCACTGTATAACACTACTAATATATAACAGTATTAGTTGAGCACTATATAACACTAATAATATATAACACTATTAGTTGAGCACTATATAACACTAATAATATATAACACTAGTAGTTGAGCACTATATAACACTACTAATATATAACACTATTGTTTGAGCACTATATAACACTACTAATATATAACACTATTAGTTGAGCACTATATAACACTACTAATATATACCACTATTAATTGAGCATTGTATAACACTATTAATATATAACACTATTATTTGAGCGAGCACTATATAACACTACTAATATATAACACTATTAGTTGAGCACTATATAACACTACTAATATATAACACTATTAGTTGAGCACTATATAACACTACTAATATATAACACTATTAGTTGAGCACTATATAACACTACTAATATATAACACTATTATTTGAGCACTATATAACACTATTAACATATACGCCATTAGTTGTGCTTGTTTTCAGGGCTTACCAGGGATCATGATCTTCCTCACCTTCTCTCTGTTGCTGATCCTGGTGACCAGCGATGCTGAGCGTGAGTCTAATAGAAAAAAATATTATATTTATTGCTGATAGATGGAATTGGTATCTGTGTGACCCGTCTTTGTATCCTGCAGCATTAACATTACACTTCACAGCCCCATAACATTACCTCACCCCATTATATTATACATTGGGCATCCAGACCACCATGATGACTTCTTCCGGTTATGATTCATCTCTGTAGATCTATCAAACAAGCAGCTTAGGCTTTTCCAGCACCATAATAATCTACTTACCAACCAATGTGCCCCAAATGGTAATAATAGCAACTGCACAGTAGGATGCATAATAGGGTAGTACAAAGTCAGATAGGTATGTGGGTTGATGAGGTAGGTACATCTCCCTGATGAGCTAGGTCACCCTATTAAATAGTTAGGTCCTTTTCATTAGCTAGATAGGTATCCTCAGTTGCTAGGTATGTACCCTGGCAGTTAAGTAGGTTCCATTGGATAGGTACTTCCCTCTCTTATGTTGGAGGTTATGTTCCACCGGTAGATAAATAGGCCCACCATTCGATAAGAGGGTACAGTAGCTTCCCTTAGTAAGTAGAAAGGTCTTACCTGAAGATCAGTGCCCTTGGGGATAGATAGGTCCCAATTAGGTAGGTAAGTCCCCCTGTGGGAAGATAGGTAGGTTGGTTCCTCCAGTAGGTGGATATGTACCTTCTGTAGGTAAATAGGTCCTCCATTAATGAGGAGGTCTCCCTCATAGGTAAATAGGTCCTCCATTATTGAGGAGGTGTCCCTCGTAGGTAAATAGGTCCCCACTTTAGGTAGATAAATTCCGTCAGTATGTAGATAGGCTCCTACAGTAGGTATATATGCCCTAAATTAGGTAGGTAGTCCTCCATTAGGTAGTAGGTTACCCTAGTAGGTAGATATGTGCCTCCCTTTAGCCCATTAGGTATACAGGTTCCCCCAAGGGTAGGTAAGTAGGAAGGCTTTCATATTGCTTTATCCAAAGAGTATATAGGTCCCACAATTGGTACATACTGTAGGTCCTTCAAGTAGATAGATTGGCACCCCTAGTAGTTAGATAAGTACCCCCAGTAAGTAAATAGTTCTCTTTTCATTAGGTAGATCAATACTCCCTGGTAGGTAGATAGGTCTTACAGTAGGTAGATAACCCCCCCCCCCCACACACACACACACACAAACACACAGACATCAACATAAAAAGAAGAAACTTAAAGGGGTACTCCACTGCTCAGCGTTTGGAACAAAATGTTCCGAATGCTTAGAGCCGGCGCTGGGAGCTCGTGACGTCATAGCCCGCCTCTTATGACCTCACGCCCCGCCCCCTCAATGCTAGTCTATTGGAGGGGGCGTGACGGCTGTCACACCCCCTCCAATAGACTTGCATTGAGGGGGCGGGGCGTAACATCATAAGAGGCAGGGCTATGACATCATGAGCTCCCGGGGCCGGCTCTA
This sequence comes from Hyla sarda, assembly GCF_029499605.1. NCBI lineage: Eukaryota > Metazoa > Chordata > Amphibia > Anura > Hylidae > Hyla > Hyla sarda. Next base: position 377,589 of record NW_026608774.1, on the reverse strand, counting down.
AGCATTTGGAACATTTTGTTCCAAACGTTGAGCAGCGGAGTACCCCTTTAAATGAGGATGGGCCACAGCTTTTTGTATCAATGTAGCTTCATCTGGTAAAACATTGTCCCCCGACACCATCTAGATCAGTCCATGCGGGACACAATGATGGAGATACAGGATTACACATGAGATTAGGGGATTATGTTTCATTACTTGTTTTTCTTCTCCCTTATTTTAGCTCAAAATGTTGCACTTCGTGGTCGTGCAACACACTCTACAAATGTGGGCAGCCCTAGTGCCGCCATCAATGCCATCGATGGAAATACGGATCCTCTCTGGGCCCGTGGAACGTGTTTTTCTTCCCAATCTGAGCTTTCACCCTGGTGGAGAGTGGATTTATTGAAAACGCATAAAATATCACATATAACCATCACCAACCGAGGGGACTGCTGCGCCGATTACATCAATGGGGTCGAAATTCTCATTGGAGACTCCCTGGCCAATAACGGGAATAACAACCCAAGGTAAATATTCCATGAGAGTAAGTTGGTGGCTTTTCAGAATAGCCGTCACTGTGTGTGACATGCTAATAATAACATATCTATTAATATATATTACATTTTATGGCATTTTTCACCAGTTTTTCCCTCTGCAGGCTCCAGTCTTCCCTGACATAGTAGTTGTAGACTATCTGCTGTGATTTCTTCATACACTGCACACACAGAAGAGAGGATTCTGCTTTCCTATATCTCTATAGTATTTGCAGAAGAGGACATCCTGCTCCTCTATATCTGGACAGCACATCCTCAGAAACAGTAGTAGTATGGAGGACATTATAGAGCAGTACTAAGCAGTGCAAGCTGAATATTACAGGTATGAGGGAGTTATTTGGGTGTGAGGGGGACACAGAAAGACACATACCTGCTATATTAATGGGGGAATCTACTTTTGTGATGTACCATCACCAGATCTCCTAGGCAGGCACAGTCTGGGCTGGTCCTCTTATGGAATCCCTCACATGGCAGAGCGACACAAGAAATATTTCCCCATGCTTCTCTGGTCTGATCATATGGCTTATAAGACAGTAGTTTTTCTGCAGGATTTCTGGCAGCCATCTTCCCTGTCTACAGAAGTTACAATTATAAATAAGCTCTGGTGAGGTTCAAGGGTTTTTATTTTATTTAGATGACATCTATTGTTATGTGGAGGAAATTAAATCACTTAGCTGGACAATATTAATTTTTCTTAACCACTTAAAGGGGTATTCCTGGAATTTGTTTTATTTGAATATGCTACAGAGGCTGTAAAGTTAGTGTCGTTCATAATATAATGTCTGTACCTATGTGTGACGGTTTTCCCACAATTCTTCTGTGATTTTCACCCCAATATTTATTTTAAACAGCATACAAAATGACTGTTGTCTCAGATTTTTCCTAGGTTGCAATGCGGCTGAGACCTGACTCACTAGTCAGCTGATGGTCTTTTGAATGGATGCAGCTCATGTATGTTTCAATGGGTGGGGTGGCTCATGTGTGGGAGGGAGGAAAATGGAGTTATGGGATTTGTAGGCAAAAGAAGAAAACTCAAACAGGAAATATCAGTTCACAAAAAGATAGCCACAGTGTTGTGGTAATCTCACAACATAGCCATTTAGCCCCAAGACAAGTGCAGATCCTTCCTAAGCATGTCCATTACTGTCTGCCAGGTGCGTACTAAAATCACCTTATGGTGGATAACCCCTTTAAGGACCAAGGGTGTACCTGTACGCCCATGGGAATTCCGGTCCCTGCGGCTCGCCGGGCGGGGACCGGACCAGGAATCCTGCTGAAATCATTCAGCAGGCACCCCATGCAAACCCCTGGGGGGCTTGTGAGACCCCCCCATGTCGGCGATATCAGCAAATTAATGAGCAATTCAGATTGGCGATTTGTGGCAATTCCCGGTCAATCGGGTCACCAGGGACCAGGTGACCCGGAAATAAAGGGTGATTGGTGCTGTCCGAGTCGGCACCAATCACGCTTTCCCAGCAGGAGTGGTGGCACCACTAGGAGTGGTGGCCACCTCACGATTGGCGTGATTAGTCGGCCGGACCGTCCGACCAATCGCCTGTCTTGCTGGTCGACATCAGCGGGTGATCGGTGGTGGAGGGAGGGGGTGATCGGCGGTGGGTGGTGTGGGGAGGCTCACCCGGGGTCCGGTGTGGCGGCGGTCCCGAGTCTCTTGAGGCGGTGGTCCCGGCGGCCTGTGGCACAGGGATCCAACAGCAGGAGGTAAGCGCTGTTTGCCTCCTGCTGTTGCTTAGCAACAACTCCCAGAATACACAGCCAAAGGGCATGCTGGGAGTTGTAGTTTTGCAGCAGCTGGAGGCACAACTGCAACTCCCAGCATGCCCTTTGGCTGTCTGGTCATGCTGGGAGTTGTAGTTATATAGTTATGAAAAAGTGTGCCTCCAGATGTTGCATAACTACAACTCCCACCATGCACGGACAGCTAAAGGGCATGCTGGGAGTTATAGTAGTGTGCCTCCAGCTGCTGCATAAGTCCCAGCATGCCCTTTGGCTGTCAGTGCATGCTGAGAGTTGTAGTTTTTGCAACAGCTGAAGGCACACTGGTTGCGAAACACTGAGAGTTTGCTACCTAACTCAGTGTTTCGCAACCAGTGTGCCTCCAGCTTTTGCAACTCCCAGCATGCACTGATAGACCATACATGCTGGGAGTTGTAGTTTTACAACAGCTGGGTTTCACAACCAGTGTTCCTCCAGCTGTTGCATAACTACAACCCCCAGTATGCACGGACAACAAAAGGTTATGCTGGGAGTTGTAGTTTTGCAACAGCTGGAGGTTTCTCCCCCCCCCCCCCAAGGTGGGGGTTTGCAGCGATTTCCAGCTGCAGCTCAAACTCCCAGCAGAAAACTCGCTGTGAACCCCCACCCGTGTGAATGTACCCTAAAAACACTACACTACACTACACAAAATAAAAAGTAAAGCACTACATATACATATACCCCTACACAGTCCCCCCCCCCCCCCCCCCAATAAAAATGAAAACATCTGGTACGGCACTGTTTCCAAAACGGAGCCTCCAGCTGTTGCAAAATAACAACTCCCAGCATTGCCGGACAGCCATTGACTGTCCAGGCATGCTGGGAGATTTGTAACAGCTGGAGGCACCCTGTTTGGGAAACACTGCTGTGGGGTAGTTTTGGTATCGGAGGCAAGTGTAATTCTTCCATCCAGGTCCATCCCTATGCAAATCCCTAATTTAGGCTTCAAATGCGCAAGGCACTCTCTCACTTCGAAGCCCTGTCGTATTTCAAGGCAACAGTTTAGGGCCACATATGGGGTATTTCCATATTCGGGAGAAATTGCCTAACAAATTGTTTTTGGGGGGGCTTTTTCCTCCTTTTACCCCTTAAGAAAAAGTAAATTTGGGGTCTACTCCAGTATGTTATTGTAAAAATATTTATTTTTTTACACTAACATGCTGGTGTTGCCCCATACTTTTCATTTTCACAAGAGGTAAAAGGCAAAAAATACCCCCAAAATTTGTTCGAAAATACCCCATATGTGGACGTAAAATGCTCTGCGGGCAAACAACAAGGCTCGGGAGTAAGAGCGCCATGTACATTTGAGGTGATTTGCACAGGGGTGGCTGATCGTTACAGCGGTTCTGACAAATGAAAAAAAAAAAACACATGTGACCCTATTTTGGAAATTACACCCCTCACGGAAAGTAACAAGGGGTATAGTGAGTTTTAACACCTCACAGTTGTTTGAAGAATTTTCGTTAAAGTTGAATGTGAAAATTAAAAATTTGTATTTTTTCACTAAAATGCTGGTGTTATCCCAAATTTTTAATTTTCACAAGGGGTAATAGGAGACAAAGCCCCTCAAAACTTTTAACCCCATTTTTTCTGAGCATATAAATACCCCATATGTGGATGTAAAGTGCTTTGCGGGTGCACTACAATGCTTAGAAGAGAAGGAGCGCCATTGGGCTTTTGGAGAGAGAATGTGTCTGGAATTGAAGGCCATGGGGGTTTACAAAGCCCCCCGTGGTGCCAGAAAAGTGGACCCCCCCCCCACATTTTGGAAACTACAACCCCCACAGAATCTAACAAGGGGTTCAGCGAGCATTTACACCTCACTGGTGTCTGACAGATTTTTTTAAACAGTGGTCCATGAAAATGAAAAATTACATTTTTCATTTGCTCAGTCCACTGTTCCAAAGATCTAAAACAACAACCTACAGGTGTGGAAGACCACACAATAAATAGTGAATATACCCCAGTTAAAAATAATTTATGACAAGTATAATCATGTATAAAAGTAATTTTATTGAAATGTATGTATTGAAATGTATGCTGGCTCAACTCCCATATAGGGAGCCAGAGACGCGCGTCTCTGGCTCCCTATATGGGAGTTGAGCCAGCATACATGCGCAGTAGTGTACCCCAGGCGTGGACGGCTTACACGGCCCTCCTCTCGCGAGATCTCGGTCTCATTCACATGAGCCGATCCGCTCACGTGACCTGACGCCATTTCCGGTTTACATCACCCAGTGTCCCGCAACAGGTGCGTTCCTCACTCCTCATTGGCATACATATCCTACTTATAGCGAGACTATCCTAGTCCACCTCACTCCTTGACAAAGCCGCTTCCGGCGAAACGCGTCGGAGTTGTGGAGGTGGATTGGGGTGAGTCCTGTGCCAGTTTTATACTAGACCGTTTCTTCCCTACATATTATTCCTTGTTGCTAGTCACCACCTAAACTTGCTGCTATCTATCTGCTGCTATCTGCACTATTGCTGCCTACTGCCTGTTGGTTGTTATTGCTTACTATTAGCACTATACCGTGTTACCCAGGTATTATTATTTTCCCTTCTTTAGGCTGCATGTTCAAGTCCTTGTCCACTTTAGTTGCACCGTTAATTAATTAATTTTTAATTTTTAAATCTTTTCACTTGTTGCAACTCACTTGAGTGTCATGTTTTATTCATTTACCTTTTGTTTTGGTTATTAATCCACAATTTTATCACATATAATTGGTTGCCCTCACCGGCCATTGCGTGGTAATTCATTTCCACAAGTATTGCACATCTTTTTTGCACATTTTGCACTACGTCCTTCCCCCCTCCTTCCCCTCACCTTGTGCATGCAACCCCTGCAGATATTGATTTATAAACTATTAATTGCAGCTCACTACTAGCATTGTGACTTCGCAAAGAACCATTTTATTTCCTTTTTTATTATATTGGCATACAGGCTCTCTCACCCCAGCATCCACCTTATACTTTCATATTTAATTTTTTATATATTCTATATATATATTTTTTTACTACCGTTTATGAATTGATTCTGTGATTTTAGATATACATATATGTATTTTTTAAACTATACATTTCAATAAAATTACTTTTATACATGATTATACTTGTCATAAATTATTTTTAACTGGGGTATATTCACTATTTATTGTGTGGTCTTCCACACCTGTAGGTTGTTGTTTTAGTTGCTCTTTTCAGTGAATAATAAATCCCCTACCTTATCTACACAATATTTCTAATTTTGAGCCCTTGAGGAAAGTTTCTTTCGGTTACATGTTCCAAAGATCTGTCAAACACTAGTGGGGTATAAATACTCGCTGAACCCCTTGTTACATTCTGTGAGGGGTGTAGTTTCCGAAAAAGGGTCACATGTGGGGGGGGGGGGATTCCACTGTTCTGGCAGCATGGGGGGCTTTGTAAACGCACATGGCCCCCGACTTCGATTCCAAACAAATTTTCTCTCCAAAAGCTCCATGGAGCTCCTTCTCTTCTGAGCATTGTAGTGCACCCGCAGAGCACTTTATATCCACATATAGGGTATTTTCATACTCAGAAGACATGGGGTTAAACATTTTGGGAGGCTTTTTCTCCTATTATACCTTGTGATTCTGTGAAAATGAAAAAATTGAGGTAACACCAGCATTTTAGTGAAAAAAAAATCACATTTTTCCTTTTCATGTCCAACTTTTGCGGAAATTTGTCAAACACCTGTGGGATGTTAAGGCTCACTGTGCCCCTTGTTATGTTTCTTGAGGGGTGTTTACAAAATAGTGTGCCATGTTTTTTTTTTTTTTTTTTTTTGCTGTTCTGGCACCATGGGGGCTTCCGACATGCCCCCCCAAAACCATTTCAGCAAAATTTGCTTTCAAAAAGCCAAATGTGGCTCCTTCTCTTCTGAGCATTGTAGTGCGCCAGCAGAGCACTTTACGTCCACATATGGGGTATTTCCATATTGTCTCCTATTACCTCTTGTAAAAATTGTAAATTTGGGGAAAATACAGCATTTTAGTGGAAAAAAAAATGTCATTTACACATCGAACTTTACCGAAAAGTCATCAAACACCTGTGGGGTGTTAAGGCTCACTGTACCCCTTGTTACGTGCCATGAGGGATATAGTTTCCAAAATATAAATGGGACATGCCCCCCAAAAACCATTTCAGCAAAATTCTCTCTTCAAAATCCCATTGTCGCTCTTTCCATTCCGAGCCCTCTAGTACACCCACAGAGCACTTTACGTTCACACATGAGGTATTTTCTTACTCGAGAGAAACTGAATTACACATTTTGGGGGGCTTTTTCACCTTTTACCCCTTGTAAAAATTAAAAAACTGGGTCTACAAGAACATGTTATTGTAAAAAATAGAAATTTAGAATTTTCTCCTTCACTTTGCTGCTATTCCTGTGTAACAAAGGGTTAACAAACTTTCTGAATGTCATTTTGAATGCTTTGAGGGGTGCAGTTTTTATAATGGGGTCATTTATGGGGTATTTCTAATATTAAGGCCCCTCAATTCCACTTCAAATCTGAACTGGTCCCTGAAAAATCCAGATTTTGAAAATATTGTGAAAAATTGGAAAATTGCTGCTGAACTTTAAAGCCTCTGATGTCTCCAAAAGTAAAAACATCTCAACTTTATGATGGAAACATTCAGTAGACATATTGAGGGGCATTTACTAATCTTTTACTATGTAGTCTGGTTTTTACCCTGTTTTTTTCTACTTCATTTTTGACTATGTGCGACAAACTTACTAAATTGTTGCACGGCATTAATAAATTTGGCACACAAAGGCAAAAGTGGGAAATTTACTTCATGTAGTAGAAAAAATAGTCTGTTCCTTTTTCCTGCTGTCTGAAAAGGTTTGTCTGCTAGGTTTTCTTCTGGATCTTTTGTTTTTGATTTTTTTTTTTTTAGCTTTTTCACCACATCTAAATAATTCAATAACTAAATTGTAGTCATGGCTCAGAATAGTGGTAAATGGTGTTTAGTGTGTATGTGTGTGTTTATTACATTTTTTAACACAGTTTTTTCTCCCTAAGTGACCCCATTTTGGAAACTACACCCCTCACGTAATGTAATAAGGGGTACAGTGAGCATTTACACCCCACAGGTGTCTGACAGATTTTTGGAACAGTAGTCCGTGAAAATGAAAAATGTAATTTTTCATTTGCACAGCGCACTGTTCCAAAGATCTGTCAGACACCTGTGGGGTGTAAATGCTCACTGTACCCCTTATTACATTACGTGAGGGGTGTAGTTTCCAAAATGGGGTCACTTGTGGGGGGGTCCATTGTTCTGGCACCACGGGGGGCTTTGTAAACGCACATGGCCCCTTACATCCATTCCAAACGAATTCTCTTTCCAAAAGTTCAATGGCGGTCCTCCTCTTCTGAGCATTGTAGTGCGCCAGCAGAGCACTTTACATCCTAACATGGGGTATTTCCATACTCAGAAGAGATGGGGTTACAAATTTGGGTGGGGGGGGCATTTTCTCCCATTAACTTTTGTAAAAATAGTAAATTTGAGGGAAAAAAATTTTTTTTTTCATTTACACATCCGATTTTAACGAAAAGTCGTCAAACACCTGTGAGTTGTTAAGGCTCACTAGACCCCTTGTTACGTGCCTTGAGGGGTTTAGTTTCCAAAATGGTATGCCATGTGGGGTTTTCTGCTGTTCTGGCACCATAGTGGTTTTTAAATGTGACATGCCCCCCAAAAACCATTTCAGCAAAATTCACTCTCCAAATTCCCATTGTCCTCCTTCCCTTCTGAGCCCTCTACTGCGCCGAACACTTGACATACACATATGAGGTATTTCCTTAATCGAGAGAATTTGGGTTACAAATTTTGGGGGGCTTTTTCTCCTATTACCACTTGTAAAAATTCAAAAACTTTGAAGTTGTAGTTTTGAAACATCTGGAGGTCCGCAGGTTGAAGACCACTGCCTTCGTCATCATTCAGACCCCCTCCCCCCTTTAGTTTTGTACTTACCTCCGCTCGGCGGGACGTTAGGGTGAGCTGGTCCGGGCCATCTCTGCTGCAGGGACCGTTCGGTGGGGAGGGATAGTCGTTCCGGGCTGTCCATCTTCACCAGGGATTCCTCTGCTCCGCGCTTTGTGCCCGGCCCCGGAATAATGGCGTTGCCCTGACGACGACGCACAGGGACGTTCATGAGCAACGTCCCTGAGCGTTGTCGTCAAGGCAACATCATTATTCCGGGGCTGGGCACGAAGCACGGAGTAGAGGCACCCCCCGATTAAGATGGACAGCCCGGAACGACTATCCCTCCCTACCGAACGGTCCCTGCAGCAGAGATGGCCCGGACCAGCTCACCCTTAACAAAACTAAAGGGGGGAGGGGGGAGGGGGTCTGGATGACGACGAAGGCCCGGGCAGTGGTCTTCAACCTGCGGACCTCCAGTAGTTTAAAAACTACAACTCCCAGGATGCCCGGACAGCCATCATGTTGGGAGTTGTAGTTTTGAAACATCTGGAGGTTGAAGACCACTGAGGGTGGAGAGTTCACTCGAGTATAAGCCGAGGGGGGTGTTTTCAGCACGAAAAATCGTGCTGAAAAACTCGTCTTATACTCAAATATATATGGTATTTCTAATTTGAAGGCCCTTCAAATCCACTTCAAATTCCGATTTTGAAAATTTTGTGAAAAATTGGAAAATTGCTGCTGAACGTTGAAGCCCTCTGATGTCTTCCAAAAGTAAAAACATCTCAACTTTATTATGAAAACATTAACCCCTTAAAGACCAAGGACGTACAGGTACGTCCTTGGTCCTGCTCCCATGATATAACGCGGGGTTACACGGTAACCCCGCATCATATCATGGCGGGCCCAGCGTCATAGTGAAGCCGGGACTCGCCGCTAATAGCGCGCAGCGCTGATTGCGGCGCCGCGCGCTATTAACCCTTTAGCCGCGCGCTCAGAGCTGATCCACGCGGCTAAAAGTGAAAGTAAAAAGTGTCGGTTAACTCAGTGTGCTGTTCGGGATAGCCGCGGCGAAATCGCGGCTTCCCGAACAGCTTACAGTACAGCGGGGGGGCCCCTACCTGCCTCCCTGCTGTCCGATTGCCGAATGACTGCTCAGTGCCTGAGGTCCAGGCGTGAGCAGTCATGCGGTAGAATCGTCGATCACTGGTTTCCTATGAGAAACCAGTGATCAATGTAAAAGATCAGTGTGTGCAGTGTTATAGGTCCCTATGGGAGCTATAACACTGCAAAAAAAGTGAAAAAAAAGTGAATGAATATCATTTAACCTCTCCCCTATTAAAAGTTTAAATCACCCCCCTTTTCCCATAAAAAAAAAAAAACACAGTGTAAATAAAAATAAACATATATGATATCACCGCGTGTGGAAATGTCCGAGTTATAAAATATATTGTTAATTAAACCGCTCGGTCAATGGCGTACGCGCAAAAAAATTCAAAAGTCCAAAATAGTGCATTTTTGGTCACTTTTTATATCATTTAATAATGATCAATAAGTCCTATCAATACAAAAATGGTACCGTTAAAAACTTAAGATCACGGCGCAAAAAATGAGCCCTCATACCGCCCCATACACAGAAAAATAAAAAAGTTATAGGGGTCAGAAGATGACATTTTTAAACGTATTAATTTTCCTGCATGTAGTTATGATTTTTTCCAGAAGTGCAACAAAATCACCTATATAAGTAGGGGATCATTTTAATCGTATGGACCTACAGAATAATGATAAGGTGTAATTTTTACCGAAAAATGTACTACGTAGAAACGGAAGCCCCCAAAAGTTACAAAACTGCGTTTTTTTTCAATTTTGTCGCACAATGATTTTTTTTTCTGTTTCACCGTAGAGTTTTGGGCAAAATGACTGATTTCATTACAAAGTAGAATTGGTGGCGCAAAAAATAAGCAATCATATGGATTTGTAGGTGCAAAATTGAAAGAGTTAGGATTTTTTAAAGGCAAGGAGAAAAAAACGAAAATGCAAAAACGGAAAAAAACCCGGTCCTTAAGGGGTTGAGTAGACATATTGTATATGTGAATCAATATATAATTTATTTGGAATGTCTATTTTCATTTCAAGCAGAGAGCTTCAAAGTTAGAAAAACGCAAAATTTTCAAATTTTTCATGAAATTTTTGAATTTTTCACCAAGAAATGATGCAAGTATCGACAAAAATTTACCACTATGTTAAAATAGAATATGTCACGAAAAAACAATCTGGGAATCAAATTTATAAGTAAAAGCATCTCAGTTATTAATGCTTAAAGTGACAGTGGTCAGATGTGCAAAAAATGCCATCCTCTACTGCAGATGAATGTGGGGGTCTAATCTGTATCAATGTATCAGATGAGGCTTATAGATTAGTTGATTTAATCCTTTGACTATTTATTTGATGTTAATAAATTTCAACAAGGAATATCTATATATGATATGAGAACTAAGAGTAATATCTATATATGATATGAGAACTAAGAGTAATATCTATATATGATATGAGAACTAAGAGTAATATCTATATATGATATCATAACTAAGAGTAATATCTATATATGATATCAGAACTAAGAGTAATATCTATATATGATATCAGAACTAAGAGTAATATCTATATATAATATCAGAACTAAGAGTAATATCTATATATGATATCAGAACTAAGAGTAATATCTACATATGATATCAGAACTGTTACGCCGAGCGCTCCGGGTCCCCGCTCCTCCCCGGAGCGCTCGCTTCACTCCCTCCGCTGCAGCGCTCCGGTCACGTCCTCTGACCCGGGGCGCTGCGATCCTGCTGCCAGCCGGGATGCGATTCGCGATGCGGGTAGCGCCCGCTCGCGATGCGCACCCCGGCTCCCCTACCTGACTCGCTCCCCGTCTGTTCTGTCCCGGCGCGCGCGGCCCCGCTCCCTAGGGCGCGCGCGCGCCGGGTCTCTGCGATTTAAAGGGCCACTGCGCCGCTGATTGGCGCAGTGGTTCCAATTAGGGTTTTCACCTGTGCACTTCCCTATATTACCTCACTTCCCTTGCACTCCCTTGCCGGATCTTGTTGCCTTAGTGCCAGTGAAAGCGTTCCTTGTGTGTTCCTTGCCTGTGTTTCCAGACCTTCTGCCGTTGCCCCTGACTACGATCCTTGCTGCCTGCCCCGACCTTCTGCTACGTCCGACCTTGCTTCTGCCTACTCCCTTGTACCGCGCCTATCTTCAGCAGCCAGAGAGGTGAGCCGTTGCTAGTGGATACGACCTGGTCACTACCGCCGCAGCAAGACCATCCCGCTTTGCGGCGGGCTCTGGTGAAAACCAGTAGTGGCTTAGAACCGGTCCACTAGCACGGTCCACGCCAATCCCTCTCTGGCACAGAGGGTCCACTACCTGCCAGCCGGCATCGTGACAGTAGATCCGGCCATGGATCCCGCTGAAGTTCCTCTGCCAGTTGTCGCTGACCTCACCACGGTGGTCGCCCAGCAGTCACAACAGATAGCGCAACAAGGCCAACAGCTGTCTCAACTGACCGTTATGCTACAACAGTTGCTACCTCAGCTTCAGCAGTCATCTCCTCCGCCAGCTCCTGCACCTCCTCCGCAGCGAGTGGCCGCTCCTGGGATACGCTTATCCTTGCCGGATAAATTTGATGGGGACTCTAAGTTTTGCCGTGGCTTTCTTTCCCAATGTTCCCTGCATCTGGAGATGATGTCGGACCTGTTTCCCACTGAAAGGTCTAAGGTGGCTTTCGTAGTCAGTCTTCTGTCCGGAAAAGCCCTGTCATGGGCCACACCGCTCTGGGACCGCAATGACCCCGTCACTGCCTCTGTACACTCCTTCTTCTCGGAAATCCGAAGTGTCTTTGAGGAACCTGCCCGAGCCTCTTCTGCTGAGACTGCCCTGTTGAACCTGGTCCAGGGTAATTCTTCCGTTGGCGAGTATGCCGTACAATTCCGTACACTTGCTTCAGAATTGTCCTGGAATAATGAGGCCCTCTGCGCGACCTTCAAAAAAGGCCTATCCAGCAACATTAAAGATGTTCTGGCCGCACGAGAAATTCCTGCTAATCTACATGAACTTATTCACCTAGCCACTCGCATTGACATGCGTTTTTCTGAAAGGCGTCAGGAACTCCGCCAAGATATGGACTCTGTTCGCACGAGGCGTTTCGTCTCCTCGGCTCCTCTCTCCTCTGGTCCCCTGCAATCTGTTCCTGTGCCTCCCGCCGTGGAGGCTATGCAGGTCGACCGGTCTCGCCTGACACCTCAAGAGAGGACACGACGCCGTATGGAGAACCTCTGCCTGTACTGTGCTAGTACCGAACACTTCCTGAGGGATTGTCCTATCCGTCCTCCCCGCCTGGAAAGACGTACGCTGACTCCGCACAAAGGTGAGACAGTCCTTGATGTCTACTCTGCTTCTCCACGTCTTACTGTGCCTGTGCGGATGTCTGCCTCTGCCTTCTCCTTCTCTACAGTGGCCTTCTTGGACTCTGGATCTGCAGGAAATTTTATTTTGGCCTCTCTCGTCAACAGGTTCAACATCCCAGTGACCAGTCTCGCCAGACCCCTCTACATCAATTGTGTAAATAATGAAAGATTGGACTGTACCATACGTTTCCGCACGGAGCCCCTTCTTATGAGCATCGGATCTCATCATGAGAGGATTGAACTTTTGGTCCTCCCCAATTGCACCTCGGAGATTCTCCTTGGACTTCCCTGGCTTCAACTTCATTCCCCAACCCTGGATTGGTCCACTGGGGAGATCAAGAGTTGGGGGTCCTCTTGTTCCAAGAACTGTCTAAAACCGGTTCCCAGTAATCCTTGCCGTAACTCTGTGGTTCCTCCAGTAACCGGTCTCCCTAAGGCCTATATGGACTTCGCGGATGTTTTCTGCAAAAAACAAGCTGAGACTCTACCTCCTCACAGGCCTTATGATTGCCCTATCGACCTCCTCCCGGGTACTACTCCACCCCGGGGCAGAATTTATCCTCTCTCTGCCCCAGAGACTCTTGCCATGTCCGAATACGTCCAGGAGAATCTAAAAAAGGGCTTTATCCGTAAATCCTCCTCTCCTGCCGGAGCCGGATTTTTCTTTGTGTCCAAAAAAGATGGCTCCCTACGTCCTTGCATTGACTACCGCGGTCTTAATAAAATCACGGTTAAGAACCGCTACCCCTTACCCCTCATCTCTGAACTCTTTGATCGCCTCCAAGGTGCCCACATCTTCACTAAATTGGACTTAAGAGGCGCCTATAACCTCATCCGCATCAGAGAGGGGGACGAGTGGAAAACGGCATTTAACACCAGAGATGGACACTTTGAGTATCTGGTCATGCCCTTTGGACTGTGCAATGCCCCTGCCGTCTTCCAAGACTTTGTCAATGAAATTTTTCGTGATCTGTTATACTCCTGTGTTGTGGTATATCTGGACGATATCCTAATTTTTTCTGCCAATCTAGAAGAACACCGCCAGCATGTCCGTATGGTTCTTCAGAGACTTCGTGACAACCAACTCTATGCCAAAATTGAGAAATGTCTGTTTGAATGCCAATCTCTTCCTTTTCTAGGATATTTGGTCTCTGGCCAGGGACTACAGATGGATCCAGACAAACTCTCTGCCGTCTTAAATTGGCCACGCCCCTCCGGACTCCGTGCTATCCAACGCTTTTTGGGGTTCGCCAATTATTACAGGCAATTTATTCCACATTTTTCTACCATTGTGGCTCCTATCGTGGCTTTAACCAAGAAAAATGCTGATCCCAAGTCCTGGCCTCCGCAAGCAGAAGACTCCTTTAAACGACTCAAGTCTGCCTTTTCTTCGGCTCCCGTGCTCTCCAGACCTGACCCTTCCAAACCCTTCCTATTGGAGGTTGATGCCTCCTCAGTAGGAGCTGGAGCTGTTCTTCTACAAAAAAATCCTTCCGGGCATGCTGTCACTTGTGGTTTTTTCTCTAGGACCTTCTCTCCAGCGGAGAGGAACTACTCCATCGGGGATCGAGAGCTTCTAGCCATTAAATTAGCACTTGAGGAATGGAGGCATCTGCTGGAGGGATCAAGATTTCCTGTTATTATCTACACCGACCACAAGAACCTCTCCTACCTCCAGTCGGCCCAACGGCTGAATCCTCGCCAGGCCCGGTGGTCTCTGTTCTTTGCCCGATTTAATTTTGAGATTCACTTTCGTCCTGCCGATAAGAACATTAGGGCCGATGCTCTCTCTCGTTCCTCGGATGCCTCAGAAGTTGATCTCCCTCCGCAACACATCATTCCACCTGACTGCCTGATCTCCACTTCTCCTGCCTCCATCAGGCAGACTCCTCCAGGAAAGACCTTTGTTTCTCCACGCCAACGCCTCGGAATCCTCAAATGGGGTCACTCCTCCCATCTCGCAGGTCATGCGGGCATCAAGAAATCTGTGCAACTCATCTCCCGCTTCTATTGGTGGCCGACTCTGGAGACGGATGTTGGGGACTTTGTGCGAGCCTGCACTATCTGTGCCCGGGATAAGACTCCTCGCCAGAAGCCCGCTGGTTTTCTTCATCCTCTGCCTGTCCCCGAACAGCCTTGGTCTCTGATTGGTATGGATTTTATTACTGATTTACCCCCTTCCCGTGGCAACACCGTTATTTGGGTGGTCGTTGATCGATTCTCCAAAATGGCACATTTCATCCCTCTTCCTGGTCTTCCTTCTGCGCCTCAGTTGGCTAAACAATTTTTTGTACACATTTTTCGTCTTCACGGGTTGCCTACGCAGATTGTCTCGGATAGAGGGGTCCAATTCGTGTCTAAATTCTGGAGGGCTCTCTGTAAACAACTCAAGATTAAATTAAATTTTTCCTCTGCATATCATCCCCAGTCCAATGGACAAGTAGAAAGAATTAACCAGATCCTGGGTGATTATTTGCGACATTTTGTTTCCTCCCGCCAGGATGACTGGGCAGATCTCCTTCCATGGGCCGAATTTTCGTATAACTTCAGGGTCTCTGAATCTTCCTCCAAATCCCCATTTTTCGTGGTGTACGGCCGTCACCCTCTTCCCCCCCTCCCTACCCCCTTGCCCTCTGGTCTGCCCGCTGTGGATGAAATTTCTCGTGACCTTTCCATTATATGGAGAGAGACCCAAAATTCTCTCTTACAGGCTTCTTCACGCATGAAGAGGTTCGCGGATAAGAAAAGAAGAGCTCCCCCCGTTTTTTCCCCTGGAGACAAGGTATGGCTCTCCGCTAAATATGTCCGCTTCCGTGTCCCTAGCTACAAGTTGGGACCACGCTATCTTGGTCCTTTCAAAATTTTGTGTCAAATTAATCCTGTCTCTTATAAACTTCTTCTTCCTCCTTCTCTTCGTATCCCTAATGCCTTTCACGTCTCTCTTCTCAAACCACTCATCCTCAACCGTTTTTCTCCCAAATCTGTTCCTCCCACTCCTGTTTCCGGCTCCTCGGACGTCTTCTCGGTCAAGGAAATTTTGGCTGCCAAAAAGGTCAGAGGGAAAAATTTTTTTTTAGTAGACTGGGAGGGTTGTGGTCCTGAAGAGAGATCCTGGGAACCTGAGGACAACATCCTTGACAAAAGTCTGCTCCTCAGGTTCTCAGGCTCCAAGAAGAGGGGGAGACCCAAGGGGGGGGGTACTGTTACGCCGAGCGCTCCGGGTCCCCGCTCCTCCCCGGAGCGCTCGCTTCACTCCCTCCGCTGCAGCGCTCCGGTCACGTCCTCTGACCCGGGGCGCTGCGATCCTGCTGCCAGCCGGGATGCGATTCGCGATGCGGGTAGCGCCCGCTCGCGATGCGCACCCCGGCTCCCCTACCTGACTCGCTCCCCGTCTGTTCTGTCCCGGCGCGCGCGGCCCCGCTCCCTAGGGCGCGCGCGCGCCGGGTCTCTGCGATTTAAAGGGCCACTGCGCCGCTGATTGGCGCAGTGGTTCCAATTAGGGTTTTCACCTGTGCACTTCCCTATATTACCTCACTTCCCTTGCACTCCCTTGCCGGATCTTGTTGCCTTAGTGCCAGTGAAAGCGTTCCTTGTGTGTTCCTTGCCTGTGTTTCCAGACCTTCTGCCGTTGCCCCTGACTACGATCCTTGCTGCCTGCCCCGACCTTCTGCTACGTCCGACCTTGCTTCTGCCTACTCCCTTGTACCGCGCCTATCTTCAGCAGCCAGAGAGGTGAGCCGTTGCTAGTGGATACGACCTGGTCACTACCGCCGCAGCAAGACCATCCCGCTTTGCGGCGGGCTCTGGTGAAAACCAGTAGTGGCTTAGAACCGGTCCACTAGCACGGTCCACGCCAATCCCTCTCTGGCACAGAGGGTCCACTACCTGCCAGCCGGCATCGTGACAAGAACTAGGAGTAATATCTATATATGATATCAGAACTAAGAGTAATATCTATATATAAAATCAGAACTAAGAGTAATATCTATATATGATATCAGAACTAAGAGTAATATCTATATATGATATCAGAACTAAGAGAAATATCTTTATATGATATCAGAACTAAGAGTAATATCTATATATGATATCAGAACTATGAGTAATATCTACATATGATATCAGAACTAAGAGTAATATCTATATATGATATCAGAACTAAGAGTAATATCTATATATGATATCAGAACTGTCACGATGCCGGCTGGCAGGTAGTGGACCCTCTGTGCCAGAGAGGGATTGGCGTGGACCGTGCTAGTGGACCGGTTCTAAGCCACTACTGGTTTTCACCAGAGCCCGCCGCAAAGCGGGATGGTCTTGCTGCGGCGGTAGTGACCAGGTCGTATCCACTAGCAACGGCTCACCTCTCTGGCTGCTGAAGATAGGCGCGGTACAAGGGAGTAGGCAGAAGCAAGGTCGGACGTAGCAGAAGGTCGGGGCAGGCAGCAAGGATCGTAGTCAGGGGCAACGGCAGAAGGTCTGGAAACACAGGCAAGGAACACACAAGGAACGCTTTCACTGGCACTAAGGCAACAAGATCCGGCAAGGGAGTGCAAGGGAAGTGAGGTAATATAGGGAAGTGCACAGGTGAAAACCCTAATTGGAACCACTGCGCCAATCAGCGGCGCAGTGGCCCTTTAAATCGCAGAGACCCGGCGCGCGCGCGCCCTAGGGAGCGGGGCCGCGCGCGCCGGGACAGAACAGACGGGGAGCGAGTCAGGTAGGGGAGCCGGGGTGCGCATCGCGAGCGGGCGCTACCCGCATCGCGAATCGCATCCCGGCTGGCAGCGGGATCGCAGCGCCCCGGGTCAGAGGACGTGACCGGAGCGCTGCAGCGGAGGGAGTGAAGCGAGCGCTCCGGGGAGGAGCGGGGACCCGGAGCGCTCGGCGTAACAAGAACTAAGAGTAATATCTATATATGATATCAGAACTAAGAGTAATATCTATATATGATATCAGAACTAAGAGTAATATCTATATATGATATCAGAACTAAGAGTAATATCTATATATGATATCAGAACTAAGAGTAATATCTTTATATGATATCAGAACTAAGAGTAATATCTATATATGATATCAGAACTAAGAGTAATATCTTCATATGATATCAGAACTAAGAGTAATATCTACATATGATATCAGAACTAAGAGTAATATCTATATATGATATCAGAACTAAGAGTAATATCTATATATGATATCAGAACTAAGAGTAATATCTATATATGATATCAGAACTAAGAGTAATATCTATATATGATATCAGAACTAAGAGTAATATCTATATATGATATCAGAACTATGAGTATTACCTACATATGATATCAGAACTATGAGTAATATCTACATATGATATCAGAACTAAGAGTAATATCTATATATATCAGAACTAAGAGTAATATCTATATATGATATCAGAACAAAGAGTAATATCTACATATGATATCAGAACTAAGAGTAATATCTATATATGATATCAGAACTATGAATAATATCTATATATAATATCAGAACTAAGAGTAATATCTATATATGATATCAGAACTATGAATAATATCTATATATAATATCAGAACTAATAGTAATATCTATATGTAATATCAGAACTAAGAGTAATATATATATGATATTAGAACTAAGAGTATTATCTATATATGATATCAGAACTAAGAGTAATATCTATATATGATATCAGAACTAAGAGTAATATCTTCATATGATATCAGAACTAAGAGTAATATCTATATATGATATCAGAACTAAGAGTAATATC
The DNA here is from genome assembly GCF_029499605.1 of Hyla sarda. NCBI lineage: Eukaryota > Metazoa > Chordata > Amphibia > Anura > Hylidae > Hyla > Hyla sarda. The sequence goes on along the minus strand of NW_026608774.1, from coordinate 359,098 downwards.
TATATATAATATCAGAACTAAGAGTAATATCTACATATGATATCAGAACTAAGAGTAATATCTATATATGATATCAGAACTAAGAGTAATATCTATATATGATATCAGAACTAAGAGTAATATCTTCATATGATATCAGAACTAAGAGTAATATCTATATATGATATCAGAACTAAGAGTAATATCTATATATGATATCAGAACTAAGAGTAATATCTATATATGATATCAGAACTAAGAGTAATATCTATATATAATATCAGAACTAAGAGTAATATCTACATATGATATCAGAACTAAGAGTAATATCTATATATGATATCAGAACAAAGAGTAATATCTATATATGATATCAGAACTAAGAGTAATATCTATATATGATATCAGAACTAAGAATAATATCTATATATAATATCAGAACTAAGAGTAATATCTATATATGATATCAGAACTAAGAATAATATCTATATATATCAGAACTAAGAGTAATATCTATATATGATATCAGAACTAAGAGTAATATCTATAAATGATATCAGAACTAATAGTAATATCTTTATATGATATCAGAACTAAGAGTAATATCTATATATAATATCAGAACTAAGAGTGATATCTCTATATGATATCAGAACTAAGAGTAATATCTATATATGATATCAGAACTAAGAATAATATCTATATATGATATCAGAACTAAGTAATATCTTTATATGATATCAGAACTAAGAGTAATATCTATATATAATATCAGAACTAAGAGTAATATCTATATATGATATCAGAACTAAGAGTAATATCTATATATGATATCAGAACTAAGAGTAATATCTCTATATAATATCAGAACTAAGAGTAATATCTATATATGATATCAGAACTAAGAGTAATATCTATATATAATATCAGAACTAAGAGTAATATCTATATATGATATCAGAACTATGAGTAATATCTACATATGATATCAGAACTAAGAGTAATATCTATATATGATATCAGAACTAAGAGTAATATCTATATATAATATCAGAACTAAGAGTGATATCTCTATATGATATCAGAACTAAGAGTAATATCTATATATAATATCAGAACTAAGAGTAATATCTATATATGATATCAGAACTAAGAGTAATATCTATATATGATATCAGAACTAAGAGTAATATCTATATATGATATCAGAACTAAGAGTAATATCTATATATGATATCAGAACTAAGAGTAATATCTATATATGATATCAGAACTAAGAGTAATATCTATATATAATATCAGAACTAAGAGTAATATCTATATATGATATCAGAACTAAGAGTAATATCTATATATGATATCAGAACTAAGAGTAATATCTATATATAATATCAGAACTAAGAGTAATATCTATATATGATATCAGAACTAGGAGTAATATCTATATATGATATCAGAACTAGGAGTAATATCTATATATGATATCAGAACTAAGAGTAATATCTATATATGATATCAGAACTAAGAGTAATATCTATATATGATATAAGAACTAAGAGTAATATCTTTATATGATATCAGAACTAAGAGTAATATCTATATATAATATCAGAACTAAGAGTAATATCTATATATGATATCAGAACTAAGAGTAATATCTATATATGATATCAGAACTAGGAGTAATATCTATATATGATATAAGAACTAAGAGTAATATCTATATATAATATCAGAACTAAGAGTAATATCTATATATGATATCAGAACTAAGAGTAATATCTATATATGATATCAGAACTAAGAGTAATATCTATATATAATATCAAAACTAAGAGTAATATCTATATATATATATATAAAACTCAATGTGTGTATGTATGTATGTATTTATGTTCCAGCCTCACGTCCAAACGGCTAAAGATATTAACATGAAACTTGGCCACATGTTACTTATATGTCAACAACAAACATAGGATAGGTGATTTAACCCTTACTCATCCCCATTTGCCAGGGGCGGGGTTTATGGTTAAAGTCCCATACAAGTCTATGGGAAAAATATGTTACTGCATAACTTCCAAACGGCTGGAGATATTTTGATAATACTTTGCCACATGTTACTTATATGTCCACTTAAAACATAGGATAGTTAATTTAACCCTTAACTACCCCCATTTGTGATGGTCGGGGTTTTTGTTTAAAGTCCCATGCAAATCAATGGAAAATGTATGTTCTCACATAACTTCCGTACGGCTGGAGATATTTCAATACCTGGTACACATATTATGGGTCGGGATATGAGGACGGGATGGGAGGTCGGGATAGGAGGTCAAGATAGCAGGTCGAAATTGGAGGTCGAAATAGGAGGTCGGGATAGGAGGTCGGGATATGAGGACGGGATAGGAGGTCGAAATAGGAGGTCAGGATAGGAGGCCAGGATATGAGGACAGGATAGGAGGTCGGGATAAGAGGTCAAAATAGGAGGACTGGATAGGTGGTCAGGATAGGAGGTCGAGATAGGATGTCGAGATAGGAGGTCGGGATAGATGGACGGGATAGGAGGACGGGATAGGATGTCGGGATAGGGGGTTGGGATAGGAAGATGGGATAGGAGGTTGGGATAGGAGGTAGGGATAGGATGGCGGGATATGAGGACGGGATAGGAAGATGGGATAGGAGGTCGAGATAGGAGGTCAGGATAGATGGACGGGATAGAACGGGATAGGATGTCGGCATAGGAGGTCGGGATAGGAGGACGGGATAGGAGGTCGCGATAGGAGGTCGAGATAAGAAATCGAGATAGGAGGTCAAGATATGACGACGGGATATGAGGTCGGGATAGGAGGCCAGGATATGAGGATGGGATAGGAGGATGGGATAGCAGGTCAGGATAGGAGTATGGGATATGGGGTTGGGATATGACAACAATATATGAGGATAGCATATGAAGTCAAAAGCTTCCTCCTTTGTTTTTTCCTCCCCAACAAGGATTAGGAAGGAAAAACCGGGCAATGACGGGTACTCAGCTAGTATATATATAATATCAGAACTAAGAATAATATCTATATATGATATCAGAACTAAAAGTAATATCCATATATGATATCAGAACTAACTTATGTGATAACATTTAATGTTGTTCTAATATAATGTAGTTACTAATTAAACTTACTTATTTTTTATAGATATCCTTTATATACATCGGACATTGTGTTTATTATATATTCATTATACTAATTATATTGAATAATTCACTATTACTTCATAGTGCTACAAGATCAAACAATTCCTAGCTGGGTATTACTGTCAGCCCGAATATTGTGTCTTCACATATTATTTTACGACAGCCCCCTTTTAGCAGCCAAGAGCCTCTCAACAAGAGGTACACTACCCCAAAGTGGCTTCTGAGACTCTATTCATAGGACAGCGGAGAAGGCCATTTTACTCATTCTTGTAGAGAGATTCAGTGCCTAATCAGACCTGACCTGTAAAGTTTTACACATCTTCCACGTTGACATCATTATAATGGACTATATTTCTCTACAGGTGCGCCAAAATTACAGCAATTCCACTGGCCGGAACTCAAACCTTCCAATGCAATGATATGGCGGGTCGATATGTGAACCTCATCCGAACTGGAATATCAGGACATCTGACCTTCTGTGAGGTTCAGGTCTTCGGAGTTCCTCTTAATAATTGTTACTACCATACATAATGGAAAAGGGACCATATGGAACAAACATGAAAGGGCTCATAAGTAAAGCGACTGTGAATGACCTAATATGTAACGTAAATATATTTTCTGAATAAATTGCTTGGGGCTCTTCTCTTATATTTGAGTGTTCCATGCTCTGGCGTATTATGCTTGCCCATTGGTAATTTTTTTCCAAAATATGTACCCCAAAAAGGTATCATTTAAAACTAACACACATCCTCCAATCAACAGTTACTGACCAAATCCTGTATACTGACCAATATTACCAATAATACTGGTATACAAGAAGAAATATTATCACCATACATATTACCATCATACTATTACTTACCAAATGCTATATACTGAGACCAATATTACCAATAATACCAGTATACAAGGAGGAATATTATCACCATACATATTACCATCATATTGTTACTGACCAAATCCTGTATACTGAGACCAATATTACCAATAATACCAGTATACAAGGAGAAATATTATCACCATACATATTACCATCATACTGTTACTGATCAAAACCTGTATACTGAGACCAATATTACCTATAACACCAGTATACAAGGAGGAATATTATCACCATACAAATTACCATCATACTGTTACTGACCTAATGCTGTACACTGAGATTAATATTATCAGTATACAAGGAAGAATATTATTACTATACATATTACTATCATACTGTTACTGACCAACTCGTGTATACTAATACCAATATTACCAATAATACTAATGTACAAGAAGGAATATTTTCACAATACATACTACCATCAAAGTGTTACTGACCAAATCCTCTATACTGAGACCAATATTACCTAAAATACCAGTATACAAGGAGAAATATTATCACCATACATATTACTATCATACTATTACTTACCAAAGCCTGTATAGTGAGACCAAAATTACCAATAATACCATTGTCACGATGCCGGCTGGCAGGTAGTGGACCCTCTGTGCCAGAGAGGGATTGGCGTGGACCGTGCTAGTGGACCGGTTCTAAGCCACTACTGGTTTTCACCAGAGCCCGCCGCAAAGCGGGATGGTCTTGCTGCGGCGGTAGTGACCAGGTCGTATCCACTAGCAACGGCTCACCTCTCTGGCTGCTGAAGATAGGCGCGGTACAAGGGAGTAGGCAGAAGCAAGGTCGGACGTAGCAGAAGGTCGGGGCAGGCAGCAAGGATCGTAGTCAGGGGCAACGGCAGAAGGTCTGGAAACACAGGCAAGGAACACACAAGGAACGCTTTCACTGGCACTAAGGCAACAAGATCCGGCAAGGGAGTGCAAGGGAAGTGAGGTAATATAGGGAAGTGCACAGGTGAAAACCCTAATTGGAACCACTGCGCCAATCAGCGGCGCAGTGGCCCTTTAAATCGCAGAGACCCGGCGCGCGCGCGCCCTAGGGAGCGGGGCCGCGCGCGCCGGGACAGAACAGACGGGGAGCGAGTCAGGTAGGGGAGCCGGGGTGCGCATCGCGAGCGGGCGCTACCCGCATCGCGAATCGCATCCCGGCTGGCAGCAGGATCGCAGCGCCCCGGGTCAGAGGACGTGACCGGAGCGCTGCAGCGGAGGGAGTGAAGCGAGCGCTCCGGGGAGGAGCGGGGACCCGGAGCGCTCGGCGTAACAGTACCCCCCCCCTTGGGTCTCCCCCTCTTCTTGGAGCCTGAGAACCTGAGGAGCAGACTTTTGTCAAGGATGTTGTCCTCAGGTTCCCAGGATCTCTCTTCAGGACCACAACCCTCCCAGTCTACTAAAAAAAAATTTTTCCCTCTGACCTTTTTGGCAGCCAAAATTTCCTTGACCGAGAAGACGTCCGAGGAGCCGGAAACAGGAGTGGGAGGAACAGATTTGGGAGAAAAACGGTTGAGGATGAGTGGTTTGAGAAGAGAGACGTGAAAGGCATTAGGGATACGAAGAGAAGGAGGAAGAAGAAGTTTATAAGAGACAGGATTAATTTGACACAAAATTTTGAAAGGACCAAGATAGCGTGGTCCCAACTTGTAGCTAGGGACACGGAAGCGGACATATTTAGCGGAGAGCCATACCTTGTCTCCAGGGGAAAAAACGGGGGGAGCTCTTCTTTTCTTATCCGCGAACCTCTTCATGCGTGAAGAAGCCTGTAAGAGAGAATTTTGGGTCTCTCTCCATATAATGGAAAGGTCACGAGAAATTTCATCCACAGCGGGCAGACCAGAGGGCAAGGGGGTAGGGAGGGGGGGAAGAGGGTGACGGCCGTACACCACGAAAAATGGGGATTTGGAGGAAGATTCAGAGACCCTGAAGTTATACGAAAATTCGGCCCATGGAAGGAGATCTGCCCAGTCATCCTGGCGGGAGGAAACAAAATGTCGCAAATAATCACCCAGGATCTGGTTAATTCTTTCTACTTGTCCATTGGACTGGGGATGATATGCAGAGGAAAAATTTAATTTAATCTTGAGTTGTTTACAGAGAGCCCTCCAGAATTTAGACACGAATTGGACCCCTCTATCCGAGACAATCTGCGTAGGCAACCCGTGAAGACGAAAAATGTGTACAAAAAATTGTTTAGCCAACTGAGGCGCAGAAGGAAGACCAGGAAGAGGGATGAAATGTGCCATTTTGGAGAATCGATCAACGACCACCCAAATAACGGTGTTGCCACGGGAAGGGGGTAAATCAGTAATAAAATCCATACCAATCAGAGACCAAGGCTGTTCGGGGACAGGCAGAGGATGAAGAAAACCAGCGGGCTTCTGGCGAGGAGTCTTATCCCGGGCACAGATAGTGCAGGCTCGCACAAAGTCCCCAACATCCGTCTCCAGAGTCGGCCACCAATAGAAGCGGGAGATGAGTTGCACAGATTTCTTGATGCCCGCATGACCTGCGAGATGGGAGGAGTGACCCCATTTGAGGATTCCGAGGCGTTGGCGTGGAGAAACAAAGGTCTTTCCTGGAGGAGTCTGCCTGATGGAGGCAGGAGAAGTGGAGATCAGGCAGTCAGGTGGAATGATGTGTTGCGGAGGGAGATCAACTTCTGAGGCATCCGAGGAACGAGAGAGAGCATCGGCCCTAATGTTCTTATCGGCAGGACGAAAGTGAATCTCAAAATTAAATCGGGCAAAGAACAGAGACCATGGGGCCTGGCGAGGATTCAGCCGTTGGGCCGACTGGAGGTAGGAGAGGTTCTTGTGGTCGGTGTAGATAATAACAGGAAATCTTGATCCCTCCAGCAGATGCCTCCATTCCTCAAGTGCTAATTTAATGGCTAGAAGCTCTCGATCCCCGATGGAGTAGTTCCTCTCCGCTGGAGAGAAGGTCCTAGAGAAAAAACCACAAGTGACAGCATGCCCGGAAGGATTTTTTTGTAGAAGAACAGCTCCAGCTCCTACTGAGGAGGCATCAACCTCCAATAGGAAGGGTTTGGAAGGGTCAGGTCTGGAGAGCACGGGAGCCGAAGAAAAGGCAGACTTGAGTCGTTTAAAGGAGTCTTCTGCTTGAGGAGGCCAGGACTTGGGATCAGCATTTTTCTTGGTTAAAGCCACGATAGGAGCCACAATGGTAGAAAAATGTGGAATAAATTGCCTGTAATAATTGGCGAACCCCAAAAAGCGTTGGATAGCACGGAGTCCGGAGGGGCGTGGCCAATTTAAGACGGCAGAGAGTTTGTCTGGATCCATCTGTAGTCCCTGGCCAGAGACCAAATATCCTAGAAAAGGAAGAGATTGGCATTCAAACAGACATTTCTCAATTTTGGCATAGAGTTGGTTGTCACGAAGTCTCTGAAGAACCATACGGACATGCTGGCGGTGTTCTTCTAGATTGGCAGAAAAAATTAGGATATCGTCCAGATATACCACAACACAGGAGTATAACAGATCACGAAAAATTTCATTGACAAAGTCTTGGAAGACGGCAGGGGCATTACACAGTCCAAAGGGCATGACCAGATACTCAAAGTGTCCATCTCTGGTGTTAAATGCCGTTTTCCACTCGTCCCCCTCTCTGATGCGGATGAGGTTATAGGCGCCTCTTAAGTCCAATTTAGTGAAGATGTGGGCACCTTGGAGGCGATCAAAGAGTTCAGAGATGAGGGGTAAGGGGTAGCGGTTCTTAACCGTGATTTTATTAAGACCGCGGTAGTCAATGCAAGGACGTAGGGAGCCATCTTTTTTGGACACAAAGAAAAATCCGGCTCCGGCAGGAGAGGAGGATTTACGGATAAAGCCCTTTTTTAGATTCTCCTGGACGTATTCGGACATGGCAAGAGTCTCTGGGGCAGAGAGAGGATAAATTCTGCCCCGGGGTGGAGTAGTACCCGGGAGGAGGTCGATAGGGCAATCATAAGGCCTGTGAGGAGGTAGAGTCTCAGCTTGTTTTTTGCAGAAAACATCCGCGAAGTCCATATAGGCCTTAGGGAGACCGGTTACTGGAGGAACCACAGAGTTACGGCAAGGGTTACTGGGAACCGGTTTTAGACAGTTCTTGGAACAAGAGGACCCCCAACTCTTGATCTCCCCAGTGGACCAATCCAGGGTTGGGGAATGAAGTTGAAGCCAGGGAAGTCCAAGGAGAATCTCCGAGGTGCAATTGGGGAGGACCAAAAGTTCAATCCTCTCATGATGAGATCCGATGCTCATAAGAAGGGGCTCTGTGCGGAAACGTATGGTACAGTCCAATCTTTCATTATTTACACAATTGATGTAGAGGGGTCTGGCGAGACTGGTCACTGGGATGTTGAACCTGTTGATGAGAGAGGCCAAAATAAAATTTCCTGCAGATCCAGAGTCCAAGAAGGCCACTGTAGAGAAGGAGAAGGCAGAGGCAGACATCCGCACAGGCACAGTAAGACGTGGAGAAGCAGAGTAGACATCAAGGACTGTCTCACCTTTGTGCGGAGTCAGCGTACGTCTTTCCAGGCGGGGAGGACGGATAGGACAATCCCTCAGGAAGTGTTCGGTACTAGCACAGTACAGGCAGAGGTTCTCCATACGGCGTCGTGTCCTCTCTTGAGGTGTCAGGCGAGACCGGTCGACCTGCATAGCCTCCACGGCGGGAGGCACAGGAACAGATTGCAGGGGACCAGAGGAGAGAGGAGCCGAGGAGACGAAACGCCTCGTGCGAACAGAGTCCATATCTTGGCGGAGTTCCTGACGCCTTTCAGAAAAACGCATGTCAATGCGAGTGGCTAGGTGAATAAGTTCATGTAGATTAGCAGGAATTTCTCGTGCGGCCAGAACATCTTTAATGTTGCTGGATAGGCCTTTTTTGAAGGTCGCGCAGAGGGCCTCATTATTCCAGGACAATTCTGAAGCAAGTGTACGGAATTGTACGGCATACTCGCCAACGGAAGAATTACCCTGGACCAGGTTCAACAGGGCAGTCTCAGCAGAAGAGGCTCGGGCAGGTTCCTCAAAGACACTTCGGATTTCCGAGAAGAAGGAGTGTACAGAGGCAGTGACGGGGTCATTGCGGTCCCAGAGCGGTGTGGCCCATGACAGGGCTTTTCCGGACAGAAGACTGACTACGAAAGCCACCTTAGACCTTTCAGTGGGAAACAGGTCCGACATCATCTCCAGATGCAGGGAACATTGGGAAAGAAAGCCACGGCAAAACTTAGAGTCCCCATCAAATTTATCCGGCAAGGATAAGCGTATCCCAGGAGCGGCCACTCGCTGCGGAGGAGGTGCAGGAGCTGGCGGAGGAGATGACTGCTGAAGCTGTGGTAGCAACTGTTGTAGCATAACGGTCAGTTGAGACAGCTGTTGGCCTTGTTGCGCTATCTGTTGTGACTGCTGGGCGACCACCGTGGTGAGGTCAGCGACAACTGGCAGAGGAACTTCAGCGGGATCCATGGCCGGATCTACTGTCACGATGCCGGCTGGCAGGTAGTGGACCCTCTGTGCCAGAGAGGGATTGGCGTGGACCGTGCTAGTGGACCGGTTCTAAGCCACTACTGGTTTTCACCAGAGCCCGCCGCAAAGCGGGATGGTCTTGCTGCGGCGGTAGTGACCAGGTCGTATCCACTAGCAACGGCTCACCTCTCTGGCTGCTGAAGATAGGCGCGGTACAAGGGAGTAGGCAGAAGCAAGGTCGGACGTAGCAGAAGGTCGGGGCAGGCAGCAAGGATCGTAGTCAGGGGCAACGGCAGAAGGTCTGGAAACACAGGCAAGGAACACACAAGGAACGCTTTCACTGGCACTAAGGCAACAAGATCCGGCAAGGGAGTGCAAGGGAAGTGAGGTAATATAGGGAAGTGCACAGGTGAAAACCCTAATTGGAACCACTGCGCCAATCAGCGGCGCAGTGGCCCTTTAAATCGCAGAGACCCGGCGCGCGCGCGCCCTAGGGAGCGGGGCCGCGCGCGCCGGGACAGAACAGACGGGGAGCGAGTCAGGTAGGGGAGCCGGGGTGCGCATCACGAGCGGGCGCTACCCGCATCGCGAATCGCATCCCGGCTGGCAGCAGGATCGCAGCGCCCCGGGTCAGAGGACGTGACCGGAGCGCTGCAGCGGAGGGAGTGAAGCGAGCGCTCCGGGGAGGAGCGGGGACCCGGAGCGCTCGGCGTAACAACCATTATACAAGGAGGAATATTATGACAATACATATTACTATCATACTGTTACTGACTTAATCATGTATACTGAGATCAATATTACCAATAATACCACTATACAAGTGGGAATATTATCACCATACATATAACTGTAATGGATTTAATATATATATATATATATATATATATATATATATAATCATATACATATATATTTTAATTGGTATAAAATGTCATATTTTACATCTGCTTAATTCTTTTGCACAAAACTAGCTGACCTAACAGAAATCATATTCACCCACCAGTGTAGCCTGCTCTCTGTTTGCAGAGAGATAGGAGTCATGTCAAACTGACATTTCGGATATTTGGGGAGAAGAAAAAATTAATAATTGCTTAGTGCTTAGAAGAAAAACAAGTCAAACTTGCGCATGGCAAAACTATGTACACGTAGACTAACACACGTCATTAATAATTAATCGATAATGTGGGTGGTAATTTATGTTGATTCTGAAGTCTTTATGAACCCCTGTGGAATGTTTTAATAAAGGAAGGAAGAATTTCTGTACTGAACTACGTGTCAGTGCGTTATTCACATCGATGCATTCATCAAATAATAATTGATTTGGAAGGGAACAGATATCCACTAGGTCCTGAAGGGAAGATCTACTTCTTTACCCCCATACTGATACTGACCAAATCCTGTACACTGGGACCAATATTACTAGTATACAAGGAGGAATATTATCACCATACAAATTACAACCATACTGTTACTGACAACATACTGTATACTGAGACTAATATTACCAATAATACCAGTATACAAGGAGGAATATTATCACCATACATAGTATCATCATACTGTTACTTACCAAATCTTGTATACTGAGACCAATATTACTGTTATGATTCGGCTAGCTGGATGTGGATCCACTGTGTCAGCGAGGGATTGGCGTGGACCGTGTCGGTCGACCGGTTCTAGGGTTGCTACTGGTTTTCACCAGAGACCGCCGCAAAGCGGGATGGTCTTGCTGCGTCGGTAGCAACCAGGTCGTATCCACCGGCAACGGCTCAACCTCGCTGACTGCTGAGAAGACGTGGGACAGAAGGACTAGACAGAGGCAAGGTCAGACCTAGCAGAAGGTCGGGGCAGGCGGCAAGGTTCGTAGTCAATGTGGATAGCAGAAGATCTGGAACACAGGCTTTGGACAACACTAACGCTTTCTCTGGCACAAGGAAACAAGATCCGGCAAGGAAGTGCAGGGGAAGTGAGGTAATATACACAGGGAGCAGGTGGAAGCTAATTAGACTGATTGGGCCAGGCACCAATATCTGGTGCACTGGCCCTTTAAATCTTAGAGCGCTGGCGCGCGCGCGCCCTAGAGAGCGTAGCCGCGCGCGCCAGAACATGACAGCCGGGGACCGGGACGGGTAAGTGGTTGGGATGCGATTCGCGAGCGGGCGCGTCCCGCTATGCGAATCGCATCCCCATCGCGAATGTCAGTGCAGCACTCCCGGTCAGCGGGTCTGACCGGGGCGCTGCAGAAGGGAGAACGCCGCAAGCGCTCCGGGGAGGAGCAGGGACCCGGAGCGCTCGGCGTAACAATTACCAATAATACCAGTATACAAGGAGGAATATTATCACCATACATATTACCATTATACTGTTACTGACAAAATACTGTATACTGAGACCAGTATTACCAATAATACCAGTATACAAGGAGGAATATTATCACCATACATATTACCATAATGTAACTAACGAAATCCTGCATACTGAGACCAATATTACCAATAATTCCAGTATACAGGAGTAATATTATCACAATACATATTACCATCATAGTATTACTGAGCAAATGCTGTATACTGAAACCAATAATAACTTTAATACCAGTATACCATTGGGAATATTATCACCATACATATTACCGTCATACTGTTACTTACCAAATCCTGTATACTGAGACCAATATTACCAATAATACCAGTATACAAGGAGGAATATTATCACCATACATATTACCATCATACTGTTACTGACCAAATCCTGTTTACTGAGACCAATATTACCAATAATACCAGTATACAAGGAGGAATATTATCACAATAAATATTACCATCATACTGTTGAAGGATGTCTATGCCAGTCACCCTCTCTTATCGGTGGTCTGATCACCTCGGTTCCCACTAACCTGATAAAACAGTGATCGCCTCCATGTTTTGCCACTAGTTAATCATTATCAAGGGTAATGTCTCCAAGATGCTCACCCACCCTCCACTTCAACTAACTTTGCTACCCCAACAAGGTGCCATTGAAGAACACAACTCGTTCCGAAAAAAAACAAAAAACCTCTTACTACTAAATTGATAGGAAAAAAACAAACAAAAAACCGTTTGGCTCCTAAATGAGATGATGAAAAAAGGAAAGAATAATAGCGATTACTTAGTCACAGAGTCACCCAGGCTCCATAGACATACACGCTCCCTGCTGTCTCTCTCCTCCCTATGTTATATACCATCTATCACAGTTTAATATTACATATAATTCAGTAAATTTATGGATTATTTCCAGAACCAAGACCAATATTACCAATATCCTGTATACTGAGACCAATATTACCAATAATACAGTACATTACACAGGGAGGAATATTATCCCCATACATATTACCATCATACAATTACTGACCAAATCCTGTATACTGACTAATATCACCAATAATACCAGTATATAAGGAGGAATATTATCACCATACATGTTACCATCATACTGTTACTGACCAAATCCTGTATACTGAGACCAATATTACCAATAATACCAGTATACAAGGAGAAACATTATCTCTGTACATATTACCATCATACTGTTACTGGTAGAGATGAGCAAACTATTCAAAAATTTGATTCAGCTGAATCGCAAATTTGTTTGAAAAGTTTGTTTCGGGTCGAATAAATTTGCGGGGAGACTATATTAAAAACGGCTATTTCTGGCCCACAGAGACCCCCAATAGGGGTGTAGAACACTTTTCCTTGCTGTAACACACATAGGGAGGGTGCTAGGATAGGGAAATCATACTGTTTTTCACTATGGCATGCAGATTACATGCATTGCCATTAGAATCACCGCTGCAGAGCATCTATGTGGCAGCAGGGAGACCCTCAGGTGTCAAAATTGAAAAGGATCATTTATGTCATATTTAATGTAATTTGATGTGAAAATTAAATGTTTACATTACCCATTCTGGTGAGCATCGAGCTGGCGGTCCTCCGCCAGGTGAGATACCACCTGTTCCAACCCCTGCCTCTCAGTGCCCCCCTGATTATGAAAGTACGAATGTTTCATTTTATCAGTTATGGTTCGTTGCTATTGCTCCAACATGTTTCATTGGATTCTTGTGATAATACCACAGTTAATATGACGTCGACGGCCAAAGGGCCTCAGTCTTATAAAAATTACAACCCCTAAGATTGAAAGATGAATGTTGAAATCTCTATTGAAGATATACGTTAGCTAGTGCTACCTTCAAAACAAATTTGGCCGACGCCCAGTAGCAACAGTAAGCCAAGTAGTTCCTGAAACACACAGAGTGGAGCAGAAAGCAGCATGAGTACACAAGAGGGGTTCACAACCCCTAACATTAAAAAGTGAATATTGAAAGCTCTATTGAAGATGCATGTTAGCTAGTGCTACCATCCAAAAATTTAAGGCCCAAGCCCAGAAACATCAGTAGGCCAAGTAGTTCCTGAAACACACACTAGCAGTCAGGCGCAGGCATCAGCAGTACACCCGAGGGTTTCATAACATTGAAAGATCAATGTTGAAATCTCAATTAAGCATTTATGTTAGCCAGTGCTACCATAACATATTTGGAGTTAATATCCCAGTACCAGCAGCATCAGAAACAATATATTCGCTGAATGACACAGCCTGGAGGTGGGAAAAGCATAAGTGTAATAGATGTATCTATGTTTTTAATGTAAAATGTACATATAGGAGCCCTCCTCCCCCATCTCCTCTCTCCCATCTTGCCCTCACCATCATGTAGAGGAAACAGCATTCCATGAGGATAATCCTACTCCCCCATCTGCTCATTCCGGAATCACCCCTCTCATCGTTTGAAGACTTTGAACAAAGAAAGCCCGCAAAGCTGTGCAGGAAAGGCATAGTAGGGGGGGGGGGGGAACTTATGTTAATGACAAAGGTGATATAAACTTGAACGATTTGAAATAAAGCTCAGTGGAAAGCACACAGAGAATGCAGATGCATCTGAAACTGACAAATGGCTCTGTTTGATTTACTTCAATATACTTCGGTGTATAGTAAGATAGCTACAAGAGCACTGATATAATTCACATCAGATGTTGCCCAATTAGCGTGGGGCCTGGGTTATAGGCCTCATGTGTAAGTCGCAATTCCCAGACCAGACGGATTGAACAAAGGCGGACGCAGACGGGATTTGATCAACTCCAGGCGTACGGTAGGACATACTTGTACCTAGCCAAAAGTACCCATGTCTCCCCTTTGTTTTGTCATGCTGATCTAGACGACTTACACGTGACCTACCAGAGAAAGACAGGTAAATTCTCGCCCAGAGCCAATTACCCATGTACCTGTCATAATAATCATAGTAGCTATCTACTGCCTGAGTGTGTATGAAATGTGAGTGAGTGAATAAGCAGGATCCTGTTGGGGGAGGAGTTGATTGAGTCAGCCTGGGAGAATTGCATTTTTGGGGATATGAGGTCTCTTGGGGTATTTCCAGGGACTCCCAAAAGCTAGAGATTCTCTGGACTCTTTCCTTGGTTGCCTTGGAGCATTGAGTTATTTGGGGTGAGCTGATGATCTGAAGAATTTTGGCCCAGGATGCCGATTCAACGGGCCTATGTCCTTTGGGGGAATTGACTTTTGGGGTAGACTGTCATCTAAGACAGTGTGTCTTAAAATAACATATTTCCAGGGACTCCCCAAAAATAACATATCCTCCGGACCTTGTCCCATTATAACTGATTCAATATGTGTTATGTTTTTTTTAATGTGTCCATGGATTATTGTTAAATTAGCTAATTCAGACGAAGAGGGGGGGGGGGGGGAACCTTCCCTTCTAATACTAGATCTAATGTATTAGTGTTTTAAAGATATCTCCTAAAAGTAAGGGGTTTAATAGGGGTTTTAGTTGTACAACAGCTGGAGGTACATGAAATAGGTCTTACCAAAGTGAGGGGGGTGTGGGCTGACAGGGAGAATGTGAGGCTGTGCTGAAAAAGACTGTAACCTGACAGAAAAAAACCCACAAAGTTTTGATGGAAAACATGTGGTGAGTTCAAAATGGAATTGATAAATTATAGATATTAAGGCAGTTGCAAGTTTGAAATATATTTATGGTTGATAGGATAAGAAGGTTGATATATATAGCAGTGTAATATACAGTTATATATAACAGCGTGATTCTTGAGAACAATTGTGATTTGACTTAGTTATGTTGTAGTCCTCTGAATGGATATAGATAGGCAAAAGAATGTGAGGCGAATAGATAGGCTGCTAAAAGTTTGTGGAATGCCATACACAGTGGGGGGGGGGGCGTTTACAACCGCACTTAGAACTAAGAAAGGAGTCTTAATGGACAGAAAGTTGCTCAAGTCAGCGGAAGCATGGTTTAATACAGCTAAATGTGTACATAAGGAGAGATGGCTAGAGCAAGAAATAGAAAAAGGGGACAAAATTATGTATGTCTATCATAAATGTGAAAATATAGATGAAATACCTTCCGTGCCATCTGTTTCCAATGTTGGAGGGTGTAATCAGCCACCACCATATCCTTATTGGTCATGTTTTCATTGTGGATTTCAAAATCCCTTATGTAATGATGTTTGTTGTAGTTGTGGCACGCACAGGCCGCACCCTAAAATCACTACCCCCATTGTTTCTTCCTCCATATATCCCATGCTCTCTCTCTCTTTCTGTAGATAGCCATGAGGCTGCTAGTCTCTGTCACATGCTTAATCCTGGGGGGGCAGCCATGAAGGTCCTCCCCCAGCAGCCATTTTAGCTCATCCAATTAGTTCCCACCTCCACTCCCCGGCAGCCATTTTAACACACCTACTCAAGTAAAGCATATATGATGAATTAGGAATACATGGAGTATGACCAGTGAATGGTTTCAGGTGAAGCTGTGTATGTACATGTTTATGTCATATTGAACCTATTTGATGATATTTTATTAATCTCTTAATAAGTTTGTTTTTTCGCAGGAGTGCAAGATGGATTAAAAAAAATGGAAATTTATAAGGAAATACAATTAATTGTCTGATTATATTATAGGAGTAATGAGAGAAGTGTGGCCAAGGAGAATAAAATAAAACGTAAAATAAATTAAAAAGTGATCACTGTTTAATTAATGAATATTACCTTAAGCATTGAAAATCAGCTAATGGTTTATTGATTATAAATAATGTGCATTGAAGGTGATTTTTTCCCAATTTTTGAAAGAGCTCTGTATATTTTTATTCTTTTACATTTTGTTTTTTTGGTGAGAATGTGGGCCCCGTGTGTTGTATGTTGAATATTTGTAAATCTAGGTATTCTTACATGTGACATGTGTATAGTATGTCTCCATGTAGACACTGATTGCTCAAAATTTTTTGAGGAATGACAAAACTGAAAGGAAGACAAAAAGCCAGACTCAAAGGGGTGGTGACCAGTAACATAGAGGAGTGGGAGGAGAAAGGCGGGGCTTATAGGAAGATTGACAGAACCGCCTTGGTCTTATGAAACACAGTCACATTAAATTGAAGAAACTACAAATCTACTGTTTAAACTTGAATGTGTTATAGTACCTGCATACACAAAGTGATATACCTATACATTCTACATTGTATTTATTTGAATAACATCAATTTTAAGTGGATAACTTTACAATGATATTTAGTGTAATACGAAGATGCTGATTGTCTTGAACTTATAAAGTAAAAAAAATGTTTAGGATATCAGAGAATCAATGGTTAATGCTGAGTTATAAATGTAAGTTTGTTCTAAGTAATGTAAAGATGTAATACATAAGACAGGATATATGGTGACCACACGCAGAATTAAGTTCTACTGCAATAAACCACTCGATCTGAGCTGGTGGTTCAGAGAAGTAGAGTTGAAGGTATTCACTGAGATGTGTAAGATATCTAAAGGTATGACACAATGAGTACGGGTACACTTTAATTACCGCCCACAAGTATGGGCCTATTGAAGTAAAAGTGCTCTTGAATCCTTGAGCGAACCAATCTGTAGTTTGTAATTCAAGTGTTCAAAGTCTGAGAGCGGCCAGAGAAAGTGGCCATCGTAAAGATCAGAGACACATGAAGGAAACAGCCCCAGAAGCCAAGGGGACTGAATGGTGAAAGAGGCTGCCAAGGCTGCAGCGCGCCTGTTCCCCCACAATGATGGTACAAAGTGTACAGGTGAATGGGCAATGTGGAATTTTCTGGTTAGGTCTCTTGCAGGAACCAGTTATGCATGCTGAGAGAGACCAATGGAAGAAGAAAGAGGTGGTACAGGGCAACAAGCAAAGACACTAAGCAATGGGAAGCTATGTGCATAGTAATGTCAGTACATTGGGTCGCCTCAGGATTCAACAATGCAGAAAGAAGGTTTGTACAGACATCATTATTTTCATCTGACATATGACCTAGGTAAAAACAATAAAGGTACCTGACCAACACACTCTATAATCATCTTACCTGTTTCAGAGAATATGAGTAGACTTCATCTAACTGCCTGAGGTAGGTCAATATCAGTATCTCCTTGTCTAATTGCACTGATCCCTAACCATAGATACAGTAAAGTATACAATTAAGAACCTTTTGTAAAATTATACCTAGTTCAGATTCTGTAATTGTCACCCATTTCTTCAAAATCTATGCAGGAAATAAGTGAGGAAAGAGACGATTGCATATGATGATCCCATGTAGATGTATCTCTGATAACTGTTAAATCTATGTCTGTGCATAACCAAGGTTGTTCCAAAGGGAAAGATAATCACAACGGATTGTTAGGAGGTGACATTGTATGAGGAGAAACAGTAGGTGAACATGTAAAAATAGCAGGATGAGTAAATGGTAACTATCGTAAAGTATGGGATACTTGAGGATATGAGGCATAGAGTCAAATTAGAAGGGAATTAAACTGGGGAATACACATTAGTTAAGACACATCTGCCTATACACACTTCCATTACCGAACTTACAAAGAAATCTGAACCACACTTTAGAAGTAAACGTGCAGCCCCTGCTGGGAGTTTTAATCCCTTTGTGTATATTGATGTTAAGGAGTCCCAAGGGGGGGGGGGGGGGGTCCCTGAGGAGTTTTATAGCTATAGGTCAAGTAAAAAGCCGGAGTTGAGTCAATAATATCCGAGATTTCCATAAGTAAAAATAATTATATCTATTATAACCAACAAAGGTTAATACATTTCTTTGTAAATGCTCTTTAAGGTTAGGCCGAACAACTAAGAGTCGCATCCGCTATAATATTCCAAAATGGTATGGCATTAGATATGATGTATGGTGTAAGAGGAAAAAGGGGGTATATAAAATGTTCGGGGAGACTTGTTGCACATATATCTCAGCCAATATAGGATCGTTAAAATAACCATACTCATAATTCTAATAATCTTGCTTTGTTGTGTGATGTGTTTTGCCTTACCTAAAGAAGAAGTGTGAGACGACCGTCGAGAATGCCATGCCAGTGATGACAAATGTGGACTATGAGATTACAGATGAAGCCTATACCCCATTACAGAGCTTCAATGCCATCTATAACACCAGTGACCCATAGGGACAGCATCTGTCACATGGAAGCACAATGACAGAGCCTGGAGGTGGCATCAGCATGAGTTTACAAGAGGGCTTCACAACCCCTAACATTAAAATGTTAATGTTGAAATCTGTATACAAGATGTATGTTAGCTAGTGCTAAGCTCAAAAGATTTTAGACACAGGCACAACAGCATCACTAAACCATATAGATGCTGAAACACACAGCCTGGAGTAGGCATCAGAATGAGTTTACAAGAGGGCTTCACAACCCCTAACATTAAAATGTTAATGTGGAAATCTGTATACAAGATGTAGGTTAGCTAGTGCTAACCTCAAAACATTTTAGGCACAGGCCCAGCAGCATCACTAAACCATATGGTTGCTGAAACACACTGCCTGGAGCAGGCAGCAGGATGCGTACATAAGAGGGATTCACAACCCCTAACATTAAAAGATCAATGTTGAAATTGCGATTGAGCATGTATGTTTTCTAGTGCTAACATAAAAAAATTGTAATATCCAAGACAGTCCCAGCAGCATCAGAAATCAATACATTGGCTGAATGACACAGCCTGGAGGTGGGGAAAACATAAGGAGCCCATATAGTGTCTGAATGGTACAGCCTGGAGTTGGCCGAAGCATGAGGAGACCATATGGTGGCTGAATGGCACAGCCTGGAGTTGGCAGAAGCATAAGGAGACAAAATAGTGGCTGAATGAAACAGCCTGGAGGTGGCAGCAGCAGCATCAGGAGTCCTGAAAGTGACCCGGTGACAGAGTGGTGCGGTGGGTGGCAACACCAGTTCCCGGTGATGAAGGTGGCAGGAAAGTTTGTAACTGGGGAGCAGTGCCTTAAATCTGTTTGGCACTATCCATATTTGGGAAGTGTTGGTGTAGCACCATGCTCAATCTACTCTGATGCATCTGGCATTGGTGGGTGGAAATCCTGGCTGATCCATGCCTGATTCATCTTCACAAAGGTCAGTCTCTCCACATTTTTAGTGGACAGACAAGTTCTCCTTGGGGTGACTATGGCCCCCACCACACTAAACACCCGCACTGATGCCACACTACTGACCGGGCAGGACAGCTTTTTCAGGGCAAACTCTGCAAGTTGTTAGACTCCCCGCAGACGGCAGGTACCCAGGAGGTAGTAGATCTGTAATTCCACAGTGGTAAGGAGCAGGAGATGTGGTAGATCCACTGATCCTGTGGGGCGGATGATGCGGGCTGTACCAGGGAGCGGAGTCTAAGGTGCCGCTGGTTTTCACCAGAGCCGGCCGCAAAGTGGGATGGACTTGCTGCGGCAGGCGGCACCCAGGTCGCTACCCCTGGCATGACTCGACCCCACATGCGGCTGAGGTGAAGTGTAGTACAAAAGGAACAGGCAGGACGTAGTCAAACAGGCAAGAGGTCAGGGCAGGCGGCACATGAGCGGAGTCTGTAGGGAAGCAGAAGGTCAGTAGGCAGGTGGCTAGGAACACGGTCAAGTCACGGAATGCAAGGTCTGGTACACAGCAAGGAACACTGTAAAACTGCTTTCTCTAAGGTGCTAGGGCAAACAAAGTTCCGGCAAGGGCAATAGGAAGGGGCTGAAACTTAAAAGAGAGGCACAGGTGTGACTAATTACAGGCGCACTGACCCTTTAAATTTCAAAGCTCCGGCGCGGGCTAGAAAGTGGGGGCACGCGTGCCGGAGCTGAAGCACAGAGACTGGGGATGGAGGCGAGTGACAGGCTGGTACTCGCATGCGGGCGCGTCCCGCAATGCGAATCCCAGCCCCACTAGCGGCGGACAAGGAGGAGGAGGTGCGCTCACGGCCGGTATGTCCAGCCGGAGCGCTGTGCATAACACAAATTGCGGCCACAAATCAAGTTTGGCTGCCCAGAAGTCCAGCGGATCTTCAAGGTGTGTTGGCTTGGGCATGTCATGGTATGCCACCACCTGCTTGATCAGGTCCTGCTCCAGGTCTACCTGCTGCTGATGAGTTGCTTCACTATGCGGGTAAAGAAAGCTACTCATCAGCGACTGTAGACTCAGTCTGCTGCTGATGAAGCTGGAACTGCTCCTGCCACCCCACCCCTCCCCAGCAGAGGGCCCCCCAAATAAGACCTGCTAGTGCATGGACAATGGTGCCGATAGGATCTCTCTGTAGTTGGTCAGTTTGTCCTCCCTCTCAGTGGGTGTAAAAAAGGAACCCATTTGTGCCAGTAGCGAGGGTCCAATAAGGTGGAGACCCAGAAGTCATCCCGCTGCATAATGGTGACAATTCGGCTGTCACTACGCAAGCAAGTGAGCATGCATTGTGCCATTTGTGCAAATGACTCAGAGGGACTCCCTGCCTCCATCTCCACTGCATACTGCCACGGTGTGTCTGTGTCCTCTGTCTCACCTTCCTCATAACCCTCTAGCTCCTCTAGTTCATCATGCTCCTCCTCTCCTGTCAGATGATTAGAAACAATGCTTATCTCTTCAAACCTAAACTGTGCTCCACTGTGCCCCTCCTCCTCCTCCTCCAGTTCATCCCCCACAGGGCTCATGTGGACGTGAGATGTAGGCGCAACGTCTCCATTGCCCTGACAAGCCATCGTTTCCAACACTTGTTGTAGGATATGACTTACGTAGTATAATGTGGCTTCCTCAAAGGGCCTGAGCAAACGGCATGTGTCACGTATGAGCTGCCACTGGTTCACATTGAAGTTACACACAAGATTACCCCTATCCGCTTGGATCATCAAGAAATCGGTGATGGCTTTTCTTTGTTCGTATAGTCGGTCCAACGTATGGAGGGTGGAATTTTAACGTGTGGCAACGTCACAAATCAGACTATGTTGGGGGATACTATTCTGACGCTGCAGCTCAAGGAGGGTGCGCTTTGCGGTGTACGAGTGGCTGAAGTGCATACAAAGTTTCCTTCCCATTCTTAGGATGTCTTGCAAATGGGGGGAACATTTCAGGAACTGCTTGACAACCAGATTTAACACATGTGCCATGAAGGGTGCATGTTTCACCCTTCCTTGTCGCAGCGCCGCCAAGATGTTCTTCCCATTGTCGGTCACCATGGTTCCTATTTCTAGTTTTCGTGGAGTAAGCCATGCTCCGATTTCTTTAAGAATGACTTTTAGCAGTTCCTCCCCGTGTGACTCCAAGGCAAAGCATGTGAAGAACAGCGTGACACCGCCGTGCCGTGCACACATGGTATGCTGAAGGGCCACTGAGACTTGTCCAGGCAGTGGAGGCTGAGGACAAGGTGGAGGATGAGGAGGCAGAGTCGCACACTGTCACAGGACCAACTGGCTGACAGCGTGGAGGAGGAAGCGGCGTGACCTGTCCAAGTTGGGGTTGTGGCTGTGCAGGAACCACATTCACCCAGTGGGCCGTAAAGGACATGTATTATCCCTGACCGTAGTTACAGCTCCAGACGTCGGCGCTGCCGTGCACTTTGGTATACACCGACAGGCTCAAGGGCTGGCCCACCTTCTCTTCCACAAAATTGTGCAGAGCTGGTACTGCCTTCTTCGCAAAGAAATGAAGGCTTGGGTCTCTCCACCTCGGCTCGGCACAAGCCATTAGTTCTCTGAAAGGTGCAGAGTCCTCCACTTGAAAAGGGAGGGACTGCAGCACCAGTAACTTAGACAGGAGCACATTCAGCTTCTGCGCCGTTAGATGAGTGGGCGCATACTGATGTCTCATGGACATGGCTTCAAGGATGGATTGTTGGCGGAATGGCTGACTAAAAGTGGGAGAAGCAGGAGCATCTGGAGCGATAGAAGGAGGGTATGACACACAGCTCCCTTCGGCTGAGGTGGTGGATCCTTGGCTGGCTGAAAGATGGAGCGGCGTGCCACTGGGTGATGAAGCAGGCTGGACCACTACATTGGAGCCACAGTTCTCCCAGGCAGCTTTATGGTGGCGAAGCATGTGTTAACGCAGGGCCGTGGTTCCAACATTGAGACCCTGGTCACGCTTCACCTTCTGCCGACATATCTTGCATGTGGCTATGTGAACCTCCTCCGGATGCTTGATGAAAAACTGCCACACAACCCGCACTAATTGACTGCTACTGCCGCCGTCTCCAGGAACCCCTGTTCCACTACCTCCCGGGAAGTTAGGCTGCCGTGAAGCAGGTGGTCTCCCCCAGGCACGTTTGACTCCAGAATTTCCACTTCTGCTACCATGCTGACTGTCAACCATGCTACCACCTTGGTGGCTCAGCTGCTACCTCACGGGCAACTTGCAACTCTCTTCTCCTGATGATGATGAAGCCCCTTCTTCACCCGGCTCCCAATTGCGATCGGCTTTATCATCATCGAGATGTGTCTGCCCGTTACTGATGTCCTCCTAAGGTTCCCCAACAGTGTCTGCTTCAGGACCCTGAACCCTGGCAACACTGCCTCCCACGTCACTCTCCGCATCACTACTTGGCCGCCTAGCGGAGGAAGCGGCTTATGTCTCCTCCCCTTCTTAGCTGGGCAGTAGCTGCTGACTGTCCTCTATTAGATCGTCCTCAGTGAATAGTGGATCTGAACTCACAGCATAAGATACTTCTGTAGGAGAGGGAACAGCATAGGACAGAGGCAATGGGAGGACAGGGACTGCTCCCGGGCCATGCCAACTGAGGGTTGAAGTGGATGACCGTGTTTATTTTATTTTATTTTATTTATTTATATAGCGCCTACAGATTCCGCAGCGCTTACAATTATGAGTTACAAACAAAGACAAGTGTTAACCAATCGACGACAGCAGATGGGATGCTGGTCGAGACACGACCGGTAGCTGATAACGCGAGCTCAGGCCTCTGCTGCGACCTCTGCCTGAAGGATTTAGGCCTCTGCCACACCTCTGTGCACGTCCTGGCTCTTCTCTGCCTGACATACTTAGTGCGTATATGAGGGTATTACAATACGCTTCACTACTCTTAAAACAGTATTTGTCTAGAACAGCAGCAGGTGATTACTTTTGTCTGTCCTTTCACAGTATGTAGGCCCTTGACAGATTAACAGGTACAAAATGGTACAATACTTAGATGTAGGTATGTGGTTTGCACGTAAGAGGACAAAAAAATGCGCTACAGTACACTTGGAAAACGTATTTTCGTAAAACACCAGCAGGTGATTACTTTTGCCAGGACTTTCCCTGTATCTAGACTTGATACAGAATATTAGACTGCTTTGATGTAGGCATGTGGTATGCACTTATGAGGGCAGACAAATGCACTACAGTCCGCTGAAAAAAACGTATTTTTGCACAGCAGCAGGACCCAATAGTGCAGCACCACAAAAAAAATGTAAAAAATGTATTGCACTCTGTCACAGACTGTTAAGAATGGTGTGAACTGGTTATTATACCGTCTACAGACTAGTATTTCTGATGATTGACTGATGATTTCTTGTAGAAAAAATACACAGAATTGTGCTAAAAAATCATTCCTGCCTCCTGTGATAAGGTTCATGAAGTTCAGGCAGCTTGTTGATATGTATGAGGCAACGAAAAGCTATTTGCACCTCTGATAAAATGCTGAATGAAGTGACTGGGAGCTTAATTGCTGGCGTCAAAATCCTTCTCCATGAGAAGAAGCAAAGCACTGCACTTCTCTCTGTCCACAATGCTGATGTGACTAGCAGTTGGCAGTGGAACGCTGCAGTATGATAAATTCAGCGTCTCTGTGTAACACAAGGAGACACACAGTCGTCCTATCTCTGCAGTGTATATGGCATGAAATGAGCAGTAGCAAGATGGCTGCCGAATATATAGGGCTGTGACATCACAGGGGTCATGTCTTTCAGGGTCATCACACCTACCTCGCTTCCCGCCTTCCCAGCATCCCCTGCCCCATGTACTGACATGTGGATCCGCCATTTTAGGTGTCCTGGAGCCTGGAACGCTGTAAAATGGAGTTTAATGAAACGATTTGCGCAATAGAAACGCGGCGATATTCGCATTTGTTGCGAATCGAATAAATCCTGAAATTCATAACGTATTTCGGGTTCCTCTGCTTTGATTCGCTCATCTCTAGAAACAATGTAAGGGCAGATTTTTTTTTTTTTTACATTTAAGATCCCACCGAGCAACATCCTGGCTTACAGAAGGCAAAAAATATGTATCAGATATATGCTCGTTGATAAAATCTCTATCAGGACTGGATAGAATCTATACTCAGCCGCCATTATCAGTCCCCCCCCCTGTGCACTGTGATAGCAAATCACCATGAAGAAAACCCTCAGCAGGACAAATATTGGTTATGATACAGGAAACATTGAGTGGATATAAGTGACAGAAGATCCAGCGCTGGGCCAGAACACTAATACCCTTAAAGGACATCTGCAGCAAAAAAAAACGTACCCACCCCCATTCACCTGATAGGGGATAAGTGTCTGATCACGGGAGGGGTCCGACCACTGGGATCTCCCAAAAGGGGCAACGGCATTGCTGCACTATGCGCCGGCTAAAGCGCGTAGCGTCAAGCTCACTGAGCTCAACGGACACGCCTCCTCCATACAGCTCTACGGGAGAGGCGAGGAGGCACAAAAGCTGTATAAGTTTAAACCGCCTCTCCCATAGAGATACATGGAGGGGCCATGTTGACCGCAACGTCATACTGCGGCCAACACACCTCCTGCACGGGAGAGCTGTGGCAATGCTGGGGCCCCGTCAACTTGTTGGGTGTGTGAGGCAAAGGTGATAAACACTACACCTCCAGAAACTTGGTCTTCATGGAACCTGCTAACAGTGCAAGATCCAAAATGACGAAAATGATCAAGTCAAATCGAACAGGTATGTCGCTGTGTCCAAAAAAATTAAGAGTCAGTCCCATATTTCTTCCCGTGGACCTTTCGTTTGTTAGGTGAATGTGATCATTACAACCCGCTAACAGAAACTAGATGAAAGCTACCAGAACGGTGTAAGCAAACAACACCTGCTTAAAAAAAGAAGGTTTCCTCATGCAATAGTCAAAAACATCTCAAACTCCTTGTTTCTGCCCAGTTTCGAACCAGGGACCTTTCGCGTGTGAGGCGAACGTGATAACCACTACACTACAGAAACCTGCTTGTTGAGCCACTTACCCATCCACCCTCTCTCGCTTTCCACATTACATAGTTAGTATGGCTGAAAAAAGACATACGTCCATCAAGTCCAACCAGGGAATTGAAGGGAAGGGTGTAAGGGGATAAGGGAAAGGGATGTAGTTTTATAATTCTGCATAAGCATTAATGTTATTTTGTTCCAGGAATGTATCTAACCCTGTTTTAAAGCTGTTAATTGTTCCTGCTGGGATCAGTTCCTGAGGTAGACTGTTTCATAAATTCACAGTCCTTATGGTAAAGAAGGCGTGTCGCCCCTTTAGACTAAACCTTTTCTTCTCCAGACGGAGGGAGTGCACCCTCGTCCTTTGGGGGGTTTAACCTGGAACAGTTTTTCTCCATATTTTTTGTATGGGCCATTAATATACTTATATACGTTTATCATATCCCCCCTTAATGAAGCAGGATGTATATTTACGTCCTGCGCCGGCTCCCGCGATATGAAGCGGGATCGCGCCGCGATCCTGCATCATATCGCGTCGGTCCCGGCGCTCATCAACGGCCGGGACCCGCGGCTAATACCACACATCGCCGATCGCGGCGATGTGCGGTATTAACCCTTTAGAAGCGGCGGTCAAAGCTGACCGCCGCTACTAAAGTGAAAGTGAAAGTGACCCGGCTGCTCAGTCGGGCTGTTCGGGACCGCCACGGTGAAATTGCGGCATCCCGAACAGCTTACAGGACACCGGGAGGGCCCTTACCTGCCTCCACGGTGTCCGATCGCGAATGACTGCTCCGTGCCTGAGATCCAGGCAGGAGCAGTCAAGCGCCGATAACACTGATCACAGGCGTGTTAATACACGCCTGTGATCTGTGTAAAAGATCAGTGTGTGCAGTGTTATAGGTCCCTATGGGACCTATAACACTGCAAAAAAAAAGTTAAAAAAAAGTGTTAATAAAGGTCATTTAATCCCTTCTCTAATAAAAGTTTGAATCACCCCCCTTTTCCCATAAAAAAATAAAACAGTGTAAAAAAAAAAAAAAAAAACATATGTGGTATCGCCGCGTGCGTAAATGTCCGAACTATAAAAATATATAATTAATTAAACCGCACGGTCAATGGCGTACGCGCAAAAAAATTCCAAAGTCAAAAAAAGCGCATTTTTAGTCACTTTTTATACCGTTAAAAAATGAATAAAAAGTGATCAAAAAGTCTGATCAAAACTAAAATCATACCGATAAAAACTTCAGATCATACCGCCCTGTAAAGTCCTCATACCACCCTGTATGTGGAAAAATAAAAAAGTTATAGGGGTCAGAAGATGACATTATTAAACATATAAATTTTCCTGCATGTAGTTATGATTTTTTCCAGAAGTATGACAAAATCAAACCTATAAATGTAGGGTATCATTTTAACCGTATGTACCTACAGAATAATGATAAGGTGTAATTTTTACCGAAATATGCACTGTGTAGAAACGGAAGCCCCCAAAAGTTTCAAAATGGCGTTTTTTTCTTCGATTTTGTCGCACAATGATTTTTTTTTTCCATTTCACCGTGCATTTTTGGGTAAAAATGACTAATGTCAATGCAAAGTAGAATTGGCGACGCAAAAAATAAGCCATAGTATGGATTTTTTGGTGGAAAATTGAAAGAGTTATGATTTTTAAAAGGTAAGGAGGAAAAAATGAAAGTGCAATAACTGAAAAATCCTGAGTCCTTAACCCCTTAAGGACTCAGGGTTTTTCCGTTTTTGCACTTTCATTTTTTCCTCCTTACCTTTAAAAAATCATAACCCTTTCAATTTTCCACCTAAAAATCCATATTATGGCTTATTTTTTGCGTCGCCAATTCTACTTTGCAGTGACATTAGTCATTTTACCCAAAAATGTTTTGATCTGACTTTTTGATCACTTTTTATTCATTTTTTAATGTTATAAAAAGTTACCAAAATACGCTTTTTTGGACTTTGGAATTTTTTTGCGCGTACGCCATTGACCGTACGGCTTAATTAATGATATATTTTTATAGTTCGGACATTTACGCACGCGGCGATACCACATATGTTTATTTTTATTTTTTTTTACACTGTTTTATTTTTCTTATGGGAAAAGGGGGGTGGTTCAAACTTTTATTAGGGAAGGGGTTAAATGACCTTTATTAACACTTTTTTTTAACTTTTTTTTTGCAGTGTTATAGGTCCCATAGGGACCTATAACACTGCACACACTGATCTCTCATCCTGATCACAGGCGTGTATTAACACGCCTGTGATCAGCATTATCGACGCTTGACTGCTCCTGCCTGGATCTCAGGCACGGAGCAGTCATTCGTCGATCGGACACCGAGGAGGCAGGTAAGAGCCCTCCCGGTGTCCGATCAGCTGTTCGGGACGCCGCGATTTCACCGCGGCGGTCCCGAACAGCCCGACTGAGCAGCCGGGATACTTTCAGTTTCACTTTAGAAGCGGCGGTCAGCTTTGACCGCCGCTTCTAAAGGGTTAATACTGCACATCGCCGCGATCGGCGATGTGTGGTATTAGCCGCGGGTCCCGGCCGTTGATTAGCGCCGGGACCCACGCGATATGATGCGGGATCGCGGCGCGATCCCGCTTCATATCGCGGGAGCCGGCGCAGGACGTAAATATACGTCCTGCGCCGTTAAGGGGTTAAGGGGTTAAAAACGCATACGGTTTACTTTTTCCCATACCGTTCCATCCGTTTTTTTTTTCCATACGGTTTTTGATAGAAAACGTATGCGGGAACCGTAGTTGAAAAACATAGTGTGAATAGACATATGAATGATTGCTGGACACTCCCGACATTTCGGAGGACACACTCCCTTTCTCAAGTGACCCTATCGTGCACCCATCACCAAATACATAGTATTTCATCTCTCGCGAGAACTCAATTCTGAAATGAGAGCTTACACATTAAAATCAAAGCAAACGTGCTTTACATTTAAAAACAAGATGAAATGACATATCCTAGCAGCAATATTAGATGGTATAATACACTCGATTCACAGAAATATTGAAAAAATAGCGAAATTTAATTAAGTCCATACACATCTCTCTGTAACAGTTTTCTTTTTATACTCTCATCTGAACACCCTTCTGTTTCTTCAATCACCATCCAGAGTAATTCGATGGGTTGGTGACCGAACTCTAGAAAATGTTTAGCAACACCTGTTTCTCCAAACCTATTCACCGTTTCAATCTGACTTTGATCACCCATCTTTTTCATATTCCGGATGGCGCTACGATGTTCATTAATCCGGCATTTGACATTTCTCATTGTTTGCCCTACATAAACTCGACCACAATGGCATTTTAGCACATACACCACGTTTTGAATTACAGTTATACCAGCCTCTCACAGGAATTTTAAACCCTTTCAGTGGATGACTTATAGCTTCTGTTTTAATAATGATATTGCAATTCTGACAACCCAAGCATGGGAAGGTACCCTTCTTCTTAGCATCGAGGAAAGTTTGTTTAGTTTTCTTCTTCTTTTTTTGTATCAGTATTGTATTTTTGTAAAACACCAGCCGTTGGATACTATTCTTTGGACTTTGACGGTATGGAGCACCTTGACAGCTTAACAGGTACTAAATGGTACAATACTTGGATGTACCTATGCGGTATGCACTGATGAGGGCAGTAATATATGCGCAAGTATTTTTTTAAAACACCAGCACATGATTACTTTTGCCAGGAGTCAGGACTTTCCCTGTATCTAGACTTGTTACAGATACAGAATAGTAGACTGCTGTGATGTAGGCATGTGTTATGCACGTATGAGGGCAGACAAATGCACTACAGTACACTGAAAAAAATTATTTGTGAACAGCAGCAGGACCCAACAGTGCAGCACCACAATTAAACAATATACAGGGATTAAACCCTAAATTGCACTCTGTCACACAATTCTGAGCAGCAGAAGATTTGTGGAGCAAAAAAAATACTGAATTGGGCTGAAAAATGAGGAGATAAGATGGTTGATAAAGTTCAGGCAGCTTGGAGATCTGTATGAGGCAGCTGACAGCTATCTGCCCCTCTCTGCTGCAATGCTCAATAACGTGAATAGGAGGTTTAGCAATCAATGATCCTTCTCAGAGTAACAGCACAGCACTCTGCACTCCTGCCTTTCCCTAATGCTGATGTGACTAGCAGTTGCAGTGTAACGCTGTGGTATGAGCTATTCACACACACACAGTCCCGTCCTCTCCATCTGAGTGCATAGATGAAATGAAGAGAGGCAAGATGGCCGCCGATTATATAGGGGCTGTGACATCACAGGGGTCAGTGAACACTGATAGGCTGCATCTCACATGTGGTTCTGGGTCAGCCCACCTACCTTCATTCCCGCCGCTGTTTCCTGCCCTCCCATAATCCCCTGCCCCATGTACTCACATGTGGATCCGCCATCTTAGGTCTCCAATAGCCTGGAACGCTGTAAAATGGAGTTTAATGAAGTGATTCGTGCGATCGTATCACAGCAATATTCGCATTCGTTGCAAATCGAATTGTTACGCCGAGCGCTCCGGGTCCCCGCTCCTCCCCGGAGCGCTCGCTTCACTCTCGCTACCGCAGCGCTCCGGGCAGCTCCACTGACCCGGTGCGCTGCGATACCGTCTCCAGCCGGGATGCGATTCGCGATGCGGGTGGCGCCCGCTCGCGATGCGCATCCCGGCTCCCGTACCTGACTCGCTCTCCGTCTGTCCTGTCCCGGCGCGCGCGGCCCCGCTCCCTAGGGCGCGCGCGCGCCGGGTCTCTGCGATTTAAAGGGCCACTGCGCCGCTGATTGGCGCAGTGGTTCCAATTAGTGTGTTCACCTGTGCACTCCCTATTTATACCTCACTTCCCCTTCACTCCCTCGCCGGATCTTGTTGCCATTGTGCCAGTGAAAGCGTTTCCTTGTGTGTTCCTAGCCTGTGTTCCAGACCTCCTGCCGTTGCCCCTGACTACGATCCTTGCTGCCTGCCCCGACCTTCTGCTACGTCCGACCTTGCTTCTGTCTACTCCCTTGTACCGCGCCTATCTTCAGCAGCCAGAGAGGTTGAGCCGTTGCTAGTGGATACGACCTGGTCACTACCGCCGCAGAAAGACCATCCCGCTTTGCGGCGGGCTCTGGTGAAAACCAGTAGTGACTTAGAACCGGTCCACTAGCACGGTCCACGCCAATCCCTCTCTGGCACAGAGGATCCACCTCCTGCCAGCCGGCATCGTGACACGAATATTTCATGAAAATCGTAACAAATTTGGGTTTGGCAGCTTCGATTCGCTCATCTCTAATTATCACCATACATATTACAATCGTAATGCTACTAACAAAATACTGGATACTGAAACAAATATTACCAATAATACCAGTATACAAGGAGGAATATTATCACCATACATATTACCATTATACTGTTAATGACCAAATCCTGTATGCTGAGACAAATATTACCAATAATACCATACAATGAGGAATATTGTCACCATATATACAGTAACCCCCCCGACCTGCGATGGCCCCGACATATGATAAAATCGACATACGATGGCCTCTCAGAGGCCATCGCATGTCGATGTCAGCATCGACATACGATGCTTTTATATGTCGGGGCCATCGCATTAACTGCTATCCGACAGCGCAAAATGCTTAAGCTGCTGTCGGATAGCAGTTTAAGCATCCCTGGCAGGTTCGCTTACCTATTTCCGCTGCTCCGGGTCCACTTCGCGATCCTCCGGCATCTTCCGCATCTTCTCCAGGGTCCGGGCCTCGCTTTCCGGCGTCGTTATTACGTCACTACGCACGCCGCGCTGGCGCAGCAGCGTAATAACGTCACCAGAAAGCGAGGCCCAGAACCTGCAGAAGATGCGGAAGAAGCCGGAGGATCGCGAAGAAGACACCAGAGCAGCGGGACAGCATCGGGAGCCCCTGGAACAGCATCGGAAGCGGTGAGGACCTGGTCCGGAGCGGCGGGGACAGGTGAGTACAGCTTCTTATACTTTACATTGCACGGA
This sequence comes from Hyla sarda, assembly GCF_029499605.1. Lineage (NCBI taxonomy): Eukaryota > Metazoa > Chordata > Amphibia > Anura > Hylidae > Hyla > Hyla sarda. The sequence goes on along the minus strand of NW_026608774.1, from coordinate 327,013 downwards.
TCCCTCAACATACGATGGATTCGACAAACGATGGGTCGTTTGTAACGAATTACCATCGTATGTTGAGGGACCACTGTACTACCATCATGCTGTTACTGACCAAATCCTGTATAATGATTAATATTACCATCATTCTGTTACTTACCGAAGCCTGTATAGTGAGACCAATAATACCAGTATACAAGGCGGAATATTATGACAATACATACTGAATTACTATCATACTGTTACTGACCAAATCCTGTATACTGATATCAATATTACCAATACTACCACTATACAAGTGGTTATATTATCGCCATACATATTACCATCATACTGTTACTGACCAAATCCTGCATACTGGGACAAATATTACCAGTATACAAGGAGAAATATTATCACCATACATATTACCACCATATTGTTACTGACCAAATCCTGTATACTTAGACCAATATTACCAATAATACCCAAATGTAAGGAGGAATATTATCACCAAACATATTACCATCATACTGTTACTGACCAAATCCTATATACTGAGACAAATATTACCAATAATACCAGTATACAAGAAGGAATATTATCACCATACATATTTCAATTGTACTGTTACTGACAAAATACTGTATACTGAGACCAATATTACCAATAATACCACTATACAAATGGGAATATTATCACCATACATATTACCATCATACTGTTACTGACCAAATCCTGTATACTGGGACCCATATTACCAGTATACAAGGAGGAATATTATCACCATACATATTACCATCATACTGTTATTGACAAAATCCTGTATATTTAGACCAATATTACCAATAATACCAGTATACAAGGAGGAATATTATCACCATACATATTACCATCATACTGTTACTGACCAAATCCTGTATATTGAGACAAATATTACCAATAATACCAGTATACAAGGAGGAATATTATCACCATACATATTTCAATCGTACTGTTACTGACCAAATCCTGTATACTGAGACCAATATTACCAATAGTACCAGTTTACAAAGAGGAATATTATCACCATACATATTTCCATCATACTGTTACTGACCAAATCCTGTATACTGGGACCAATATTACCAGTGTACAAGGAGGAATATCATCACCATACATATTACCATCATACTGTTATTGACAAAATCCTGTATATTTAGACCAATATTATCAATAATACCCAAATGTAAGGAGGAATATTATCACCAAACATATTACCATCATACTGTTACTGACCAAATCCTGTATACTGAGACCTATATTACCAATAATACCAGTATACAAGGAGGAATATTATCACCATACATAATTCAATCGTACTGTTACTGACAAAATACTGCATACTGAGACCAATATTACCAATAATACCACTATGCAAATGGGAATATTATCACCATACATATTACCATCATACTGTTACTGACCAAATCCTGTATACTGAGACCAATATTACCAATAATAACATACAATGAGGAATATTATCACCATACATACTACCATCACACTGTTACTGACCAAATTCTGTATAATGATTAATATTACCAATAATACCAGTATACAAGGAGAAATATTATCACCATACATATTACCATCATTCTGTTACTTACTAAAGCCTATATAGTGAGACCAATATTACCAATAATACCAGTATCCAAGGCGGAATATTATGACAATACATACTGAATTACTATCATACTGTTACTGACCAAATCCTGTATACTGATTTCTATATTACCAATAATACCACTATACAAGTGGTTATATTATCACCATACATATTACCATCATACTGTTACTGACCAAATCCTGTATACTGGGATCAGTATTACCAATAATACCATTATACAAGGAGGAAATATTATCACCATACATATTACCATCATACTGTTACTGACAAAATCCTGTATACTTAGACCATTATTACCAATAACACCCAAATGCAAGGAGGAATATTATCACCAAACATATTACCATCATACTGTTACTGACCAAATCCTCTATACTAATCAATATTACCAATAATACCAGTATACCAGGAAGAATATTATCACCAAACATATTACCATCATACTGTTACTGATCAAATCCTGTATACTCAGAGCAATATTACCAATAATACCAGTATATAAGGAGGAATATTATCACCAAACATATTACAAATCCTGTATACTGTGACCAATATTACCAATAATACCTGTATACAAGGAGGAATATTATCACCATACATATTACCATCATACTGTTACTGACCAAATCCTGTTACTCAGACCAATATTATCAATATACAAGGAAGAATATTATCACCATACATATTACCATCATACTGTTATAGACCAAATCCTGTATACTGAGACAAATATTGCCAATAATACCAGTATACAAGGAGGAATATTATCACCATACATATTACCATCATACTGTTACTGACCAAATCCTGTATACTAAGACCAATGTTACCAATATACAAAGAAGAATTTTATCACCATACATATTACCATCATACGGTCACTGATCAAATCCTGATTATTGAGACTAATATCACCAATAATACCATACAAGGAGGAATATTATCACCATACATATTACCATCATACTGTTACTGATCAAATCCTGTATACTGACCAATATCACCAATAATACCAGTATACAAGGAGGAAGATTATCACCATACATATAACCATCATTCTGTTACTTACCAAGGCCTGTATAGTGAGACCAATATTACCAATAATAGCAGTATACAAGGAGGAATATTATGACAATACATATAACTATCATACTGTTACTGACCAAAACCTGTATACCAATAACCAATAATACCACTATACAAATGGGAATATTATCACTATACATATTACCATCATACTGTTACTGACCAAATCCTGTATACTGGGACCAATATTACCAGTGTACAAGGAGGAATATTATCACCATACATATTACCATCATACTGTTACTGACAAAATCATGTATACTTAGACCAATATTACCAATAATACCATAATGAAAATTAGGAATATTATCACCAAACATATTACTATCATACTGTTACTGACCAAATCCTCTATACTTACCAATATTACCAATAATACCAGTATACCAGGAGGAATACTATCACCATACATCTTACCATCATACTGTTACTGACCAAATCCTGTATACTGAGAGCAATATTACCAATAATACCAGTATACAAGGAGGAATATCATCACCATACGTATTACCATCATACTGCTACTGACAAAATCCTGTATACTGAGAGCAATATTACCAATAATACCAGTATACATGAAGGAATATTATCACCATACATATTACCATCATACTGTTATTGATCAAATCCTGTAAACTGCGACCGATATTACACATAATGCCAGTATACAAGGAGGAATATTATCACCACACATATTACCATCATACTGTTACTGACCAAATCCTGCATACTCAGACCAATATTATCAATATACAAGGAAGAATATTCTCACCATACATATTACCATCATACTGTTACAGACAAAATCCTGTATACTGAGAGCAATATTACAAATTATACCAGTATACAAGGAGGAAATATTATCACCATACATATTACCATTATACTGTTACTGACCAAATCCTGTATACTGAGATTAATGTTACCAACATACAAGGAAGAATTTTATCACCATACATATTACCATACTGTCACTGACCGAATCCTGTATACTTATACCAATATTACCAATAATGTTAGTATACAAGGAGGAATATTATCACAATAAGTATTACCATCATACTGTTGAAGGATGTCTATGCCAGTCACCCCCTCTGATCGGTGGCCTGACCACCTTGGTTAGCACTAACCTGATCACACAGTGATCACCTCCATGTCTTGCCACTGGTTAATCATTATCAAGGGTAATGTCTCCAAGATGCTCACCCACCTTCCACTTCAACTAACTTTGCTACCCCAACAAGGTGCCATTAAAATACAACTCGTTTCTAAAAAAAAAATAAACCCTCGTACTACTAAATTGATAGGAAAACAAAAAAACGTATGGCTGGCTCCTAAATGAGATGATGAAAAAAGGAAAAAATAATAGCGATGACTAAGTCACAGAGTCACCCAGGCTCCATAGACATACACGCTCCCAGCTGTCTCTCTCATCCCTCTGTTATATACCATCTATCACAGTTTAATATTACTTATAATGCAGTCAATGTATCCACATAGCCTGGAAGTGTAGTCAGGGCTGGTTATAATACAGCTGCAATGTGTGATGACATGTCGGTCCCCCCTGGTAGCCTTGAATTGGATTATCTCTCTCTAGAACAAACAGGACAAAGTATAGGACTGTGAAGGACATATTTGCTATGAATGTCGGTCTGGGCTTTGAGAATAGATTCCAGTTGTGCTGTGTGGGGAAAAACTACTACTGCAGCCCTGGAGTCTGTCGCCACATGCTATACGCTATATACTCCTATACAAGTGCCACGACCGAATAAGGTGAGCAGCATTCTTGCTACAATCTTTCCCTTTCTATACAATATTGCATAGAGCAGTATTTTCCAACCAGTGTGCCTCCAGCTGTTTCAAAACTACAGCTCCCAAAATGTTTACTGTATACTGAGATCAATATTATCAATATACAAGGAAGAATATTATCACTATACACATTACCATCATACTGTTACTGACCAAATCCTGTATACTAATACCAATATTACCAATAATAGCAGTATACAAGGAGGAATATTATCACCGTGCATATTACCATCATACTGTTACTGACCAAATCCTGTTTTACCCATTAAGAACCAGGACAATTTCCACTGTAGGACCAGAGGGTTTTTTGCACATCTGACCACTTTCACTTTAAGCAGTAATAACTCTGGGATGCTTTAACCTTTCATTCTGATTACGAGATTGTTTTTTCGTGACATATTCTTCTTTATGTTAGTGGTAAATTTTTGTCGATACTTGCATCATTTCATGGTGAAAAATTCCAAAATTTTATGAAAAAATAGAAAATTTAGCATTTTTCTAACTTTGAAGCTCTCTGCTTGTAAGGAAAATGAATATACCAAATAAATTATATCTTGATTCACATATACAATATGTCTACTTTATATTTGCATCATAAAGTTGACATGTTTTTACTTCTGGAAGACATCAGAGGGCTTCAAAGTATAGCAGCAATTTTCCAATTTTTCTCAAATTTTTCAAAAGCGGAATTTTTCAGGGACAAGTTCAGTTTTGAAGCGGATTTGAAGGGCTTTCTTATTAGAAATACCCCACAAATGACCCCATTATAAAACTTCACCCCCAAAGTATTCAAAATTACATTCAGTAAGTGCGTTAACCCTTTAGGTGTTTCACAGGAATAGCAACAAAGTGAAGGAGAAAATTCTAAATCTTAAATTTTTACACTCGCATGTTCTTGTAAACCCAGTTTTTGATTTTTTACAAGTGGTAAAAGGAGAGAAATCTTCCTAAAATTTGTAACCCAATTTCTCTCGAGTAAGGAAATACCTCATATGTGTATGTCAAGTGTTCGGTGGGCGCAGTAGAGGGCTCAGAAGGGAAGGAGCGACAGTGGGATATTGGAGAGTGAGTTTTTCTGAAATGGTTTTTGGGGGGCATGTCCCATTTAGGAAGCCCCTATGGTGCCAGGAAAGCAAAAAAAAAAAAAAAAAAAACCACAAGGCATACTATTTTGGAAACTACACCCCTCAAGGAACATAACAAGGGGTCCGCTGAGCCTTAACACCCCACAGGAGTTTAACGACTTTTCGTTAAATTTGGATGTGTAAATTAAAATTTTCTACACTAAAATGCAGTTTCCCCCCCAAATTTTACATTTTTACAAGGGGTAATAGGAGAAAGTGTCCCCCAAAATTTGTATCCCCATCTCTTCTGAGTATGAAAATACCCCATGTGTGGGCGTCAAGTGCACTGCGGGCAAACTACAATGCTCAGAAGAGAAGGAGTCACATTTGGCTTTTGGAAAGCACATTTTGCTGAAATGGATTTTGGGGGGCATGTCCCATTTAGGAAGCCCCTATGGTGCCAGAACCGCAAAAAAAACCACAAGGCCTACTATTTTGGAAACTACACCCCTCAAGGAACGTAACAAGGGGTCTACTGAGCCTTAATACCCCACAGGTGTTTGACGACTTTTCGTTAAAGTTGGATGTGTAAATGATTTTTTTTTTCACTAAAATGCTGGTTTTCCACCAAATTTTACATTTTTACAAGGGGTAATAGGAGAAAATGCCCCCCAAAATTTGTAACCCCATCTCTTCCGAGTATGAAAATACCCCATGTGTGGGCGTCAAGTGCACTGCGGGTGCACTACAATGCTCAAAAGAGAAGGAGTCACATTTGGCTTTTGGAAAGCACATTTGGCTGAAATGGATTTTGGGGGGCATGTCACATTTAGGAAGCCCCTATGGTGCCAGAACAGCAAAAAAAAAAAAACACATGGCCCACTATTTTGGAAACTACACCCCTCAAGGAAAATAACAAGGGGTCTGTTGAGCCTTAACACCCCACAGGTGTTTGACGACTTTTCGTTAAAGTTGGATGTGTAAATGATTTAATTTATTTTTTTTCACTAAAATGCTGGTTTTTCCCCAAATTTTACATTTTTAAAAGGGGTAATAGTAGAAAATGCCCCCCAAAATGTGTAACCCCATCTCTTCTGAGTATGGAAATACCCCATGTGTGGACGTCAAGTGCACTTTGGGCGCACTACAATGCTCAGAAGAGAAGGAGTCACATTTACAAAATTTGCTGAAATGGGGGGGAAGGTCGCACTTATGAAGCCCCTATGGTGCCAGGACAACATAACAAGGGGTACAGTGAGTCTTACACCCCACAGGTGTTTGATAAATATTCATGAAGTGGGATGTGAAAATGAAAAATTAGATTTTTTATTACACTAAAATGCTGGGGTTACCCCAAATTTTTCATTTCCACACGTGGTAAAAGGAGAAAATGTCACCGTAAGTTTGTAAATACATTTCTTTGGAGTAAGGACATACCTCAAGTCTGGGCGTAAACAGCTTGCACACTGGTCTCAGAGGAGCAGGTCGCATTCAGGGGCTTTGAGCTTCTGCGTTGCGGCCTATGGAGCCAGAACAGTGGGACCCCCCCTCAAGGGGCATTACATGGGGTAAATAACTGGGGTACACTAAATAACTAAAAAGGGGTACAGCGGAACATAAAATTATAAAACAGGTTATGTTCCCAGAATGATGACCCAAAGCATAGCCAAAAGTTATGAATTATCATTCTGGGAACGTGACGTGTGTGGCCGTCCCTAACCTGTTGCCTCAAATGCGCAACCGCTCAGGTGGAGAGAGCGCTGCGCATTTGAGGCAACAAAAAAAGTCCCCGATGATAGTGACTCAGTGACCCATGACCCAGATGAGTTTTTTTGGGCAATTTAGTGGTTTATGGTGTTAAAATTTGGAATGTACTCTGGACTTGGTACATTGGGGTCAAATTATGGAAAATTAAAATGAAAAGGGAAAATTTAGTACTGCATGGAAGTGTGACACTCCCTGAAGCAGTTTTTAATGCAGAGGCCCTGATGATCGGGGCAAGTGAATCCTTCCGTATCCCCCTCCTGTTACACACTCTGCATTTTTTCTGGTATCGTCCCTTCTTTCCAGTGTGGGGGACCTCACCTGGAAAGTGTTGGCCTGGGATGATCCTGGCACCTGTAACTCCAGTTTCTTGGGAAGTCCGGCCTGCTCTTTCCCGGTCGCAAAAGATCAGGACCTTTAGGACTTCTTCTTGGAACTCCAGGAATGTCCCTGTGTTGCCAGCATACTGGGACAGTACAAAAGCGATGTACATGGCAACCTGTACCATGTAGACGGCAACTTTTTTTGTACCATACACGTGTTTTCCACATGGCCATGTATGGCTTGAGGACTTGATCAGAGAGATCAACTCCCCCCATATACCGATTGTAGTCCAGAATACAATAGGGCTTGGGGACCGATGTTGTGGTACCTCGCACAGGGACAGGTGAGCTGCCGTTACCATGAATAGTGGTCAGCATAAGGACATCCCTCTTATCCTTATACCTGACCAGCAACAGGTTTTCATTGGTAAGGGCACGGGACTCACCCTTGGGCATAGGTGTCTGCAGAAAATTTAGAGGGTGGCCTCTCTGGTTTTTCCGCACGGTCCCACAAGCGGACGTGGATCTGGCGGCAAGGGATGTGAACAGAGGGATGCTGGTGTAAAAGTTGTCCACGTACACGTAGTAACCCTTATCCAGCAAAGGGTGCACAAGCTCCCAAACGATTTTCCCACTAATACCCAGAGTGGGGGAACAATACGGGAATCTCGTCCCTCATACACTCTAAACTTGTAAGTTTACCCGAAGGTACTCTCACAAAGTTTATAGAGCTTCACGCCATACCGCGCCCGCTTCGAGGGAATATACTGGCGGAAGATGAGTCTCCCCTTAAAACTGATAAGAGACTCATCGACCGAGAGCTCCCTGAGGGGTACGTAGGCCTCCAAAAATTTGGCCCCAAAGTGATCGATGACCGGCCTCACTTTGTAGAGCCGGTCATAGGTGGGATCACCTCGGGGTGGACATGCCTCATTATCTGCATAATGGAGGCATTTCCGAATGGCCTTGAACCGCCTCCGTGCCATGACCATACTGTAAAGCGGGGTCTGATAGAGGACATCCCCGCTCCAGTACTGTCTGACACTGGGTTTTTTGACCAGGCCCACGTGCAGCAAGAGGCCCCAAAATGTCCTCATTTCTGCTGCATCAATGGCGCACCATTCATTGGGCCTGGCCAAAACAGAATCTGGATGGTGGGCGATGAACTGCCTGGCGTACAGATTCGTCTGTTCCACCATGTGATTGACAAAACTGTCACTGAAACACTGTGTGTGTGTGGGGGGGGGGGTAAGTATGTAGTGTGTGTGATTGGTGTAATTGTAACTGTATGGGGGGGAAAAAAAGCGCTGTGGCCAAAAAAAATAAAATAATGGGGGGGGGGGGGGACCCCTAATAGGGCCCGGGTCACACTAAAAAAATTGTGGCGGACCCTTTAGGTCCTATTAGGGGGTGGGGGGGGGGGGAAATATTTTAAAACTTTTTTTTACACTTTTTTTTTACTTTACTTTATTGGTTAACCCTACCTGTCCTTGGGGCTGTACTCTCTTCCTGCTATAAGGGGGTCTTCCTCTGTGAGGGGCTCCGATCTTCACAGAGGGGGGGGGGGTCCCTGGCTCCTTCTCACAGCTCTGCCCGCTGCATGAACTCAGGGGGCAAGCAGAGCAGTTAACCCCTCCCCTGCCGGCTGCTATTGGCTGGAATGATCGTCCGGCCAATAGCAGCGATCCAGGGGGGGTGACGAAATCGCCACCTTCCCATAGATACAGAGGGTGATAGGGGTGTATCCTACACCCCCGATCACCTTGTATTTCCGGGTCAGCGCCCGCATCACCAGAATAGCCGAAAATCAAAAGTGTGAATTCACTTGCGATTTTCAGGGTTCGCCTACATGGGGGGGGTCTGATGACCCCCCTGGGCATTGGCACGGGGTGCCTGCTGATCGATATCAGCAGTCACCCCAGTCCGAGCCCCGCCCGGCGCGCGGCAGGGACCGAAATTCCCACGGGCGTACAGGTACGCCCTTGGTCTAAGACCTCTATTACCAATAATACTAATGTATAAAGAGGAATATTATCACCATACATATTACCATCATACTGTTACTGACCAAATCCTGTATACTGAGACCAATATTATGAATAATACCAGTATACAAGGAGGAATATTATCACCATACATATTACAATCGTACTGTTACTGACAAAATCCTGTATAGTGAGAACAATATTACCAATAATACCAGTATGCAAGGAGGAATATTATGACAATACATAATACTATCATACTGTTACTGACCAAATACTGTATACTGAGATCAATATTATCAATAATACCACTATGGAAGTGGGAATATTATCACCATACATATTACCATCACACTGTTACTGACCAAATCCTGTATACTGGGACCAATACTACAAGTATACAAGCAGGAATATTATCCCCATACAAATTACAATCATACTGTTACTGACAAATGCTGGGAGTTGTAGTTTTGCAACAGCTGGAGGCACACTGGTTGGAAAACACTGCCCTTTGTGGATGGACACCTATCTTTTTTTTACTTCTAGCTTTGTTACATTATGAAAACATAATGGGCCTCATTTACTAAGCTGAAACTGACCAGTTTTTGTCAGGGTTGCTTTGGCACAAAGTGCCTGTGACATGTCTGCGCCAGTCTGCGCCAGAAAAATCTGACAAACCCGACATTGCACTGTGAAAATACGAAAAAGGGGCATGGTCTGTCACAAAGGGGGTCGTGTTCGGTCCAAAAAGGGCCGTGGTTTCACAACCCGACCTATTTACTATTGAATTCTCAGAAAATACTGTGGATAAATGGCTGGAAATTTCCACTTAGAAAAAGCTGGTCAGAAAATGTTCCCGACTTTTCCCCATAGTAATTAGATAGGAATCTTGAAAGTCTGAAACAACATTTCCCACTAGTAAAAACCCAACACTCTTAGTAAATGAGGTCAATATGTGTCATTGTATCTATGTGTATTTTATGTCTTTCCTACAAATATACATGTGCCCATTCACACTAGAAAATTTGCGAGTGGAGAAAGGCTTTGTTTACACGTTGGAATTTTTTGCGTGGAATTCCAACTGAAAATTCAGTTGGGAAATTTCGCAAAAATTTACTGTGTATTGTATTCAATGGTAATTTTGCTGTTCCATTTCGTATTTCATAAAATCATTGAACGCATATTTCAATTTTGCGGGAGTTTGGGGTGGAATTCCATCCAACTCAATGGGGCTTTGAATTTCATCAGAGACCAATATTACCATTAATACCAGTATACAAGGAGGAATATTATCACCATACATATTACCATCATACTGTTACTGACCAAATCCTGTATACCAAGACCAATACTATCAATAATACCAGTATACAAGGATGAGTATTATCACCATACATATTTCCATCATACTGTTACTGACCAAATCCTGTATACTGAGACCAATATTATCAATAATACCAGTATACAAGGAGGAATATTATCCCCATACATATTACCATCATACTGTTACTGGCTTTGAATTTCTGGAGAATTGTGTGTGTTGAGCATGCAGAAATTCTGCTGAAATTCACCTCGAATTCTGTGAAACTGCAATAATTCTGTAGAATTTGAGTGTAATAGCATAATTTCTGCCGAGTGAGCATAGTCAAATATAGCTCCGAAATTTTAATGCAGCAGCCTCCTGTGTATTTCAATGGGATTCTGCCACACTGTAAGACATTCTGCTGCAAGTATCCTAATACCTGACTCAGTCCGAAGGAATTAATATTTCCGTTCTTTCAGTGGAATTCCGCGTGACTGCATTGCCACCAACGTTGACGGCGCAAATATGCACGGTCCTAGGTTAAATCACATAGTGTGAGTGGGCCCTCATACTACATGTATCATTCCTTTGCCAGTTATGCAGTCGGGTTCCCATCACCTCTGTCTGTTATAAATAAAGTTAATTATTATTATCTGAAATCTGTTTTTAACATCATTTTGGTATTTTAAACTTTTTACCCTCTTGTTCTTTTTTTTAACCCCTTAAGGACCCAGCCATTTTACACCTTAGGACCCGGCCATTTTTTGCACATCTGACCACTGTCACTTTAAACATTAATAACTCTGGAATGCTTTTAGTTATCATTCTGATTCCGAGATTGTTTTTTCGTGACATATTCTACTTTAACATAGTGTTAAAATTTTATGGTAACTTGCATCCTTTCTTGGTGAAAAATCCCAAAATTTGATGAAAAATTTGAAAATTTTGCATTTTTCTAACTTTGAAGCTTTCTGCTTGTAAGGAAATGGATATTCCAAATAATTTTTTTTTATTCACATATACAATATGTCCACTTTATGTTTGCATCATAAAATTGAAGTGTTTTTACTTTTGGAAGACACCAGAGGGCTTCAAAGTTCAGCAGCAATTTTCCAATTTTTCACAAAATTTCCCAAATCACAATTTTTCAGGGACCAGTTCAGGTTTGAAGTGGATTTGAAGGGTCTTCATCTTAGAAATACCCCACAAATGACCCCATTATAAAACTGCACCCCCCAAAGTATTCAAAATTACATTCAGTCAGCATTTTAACCCTTTAGGTGTTTCACAGGAATAGCAGCAAAGTGAAGGAGAAAATTCACAATCTTCATTTTTTACACTCGCATGTTCTTGTAGACCAAATTTTTGAATTTTTACAAGGAGTAAAAGGAGAAAATGGATTGTTATTTTTGTAGCCCAATTTCTCTCGAGTAAGCACATACCTCATATGTCTATGTAAAGTGTTCGGCGGGCGCAGTAGAGGGCTCAGAAGCGAAGGAGCGACAAGGGGATTTTGGAGAGTACGTTTTTCTGAAATGGTTTTTGGGGGGCATGTTGCATTTAGGAAGCCCCTATGGTGCCAGAACAGCAACCCCCCCCCCACATGGCATACCATTTTGGAAACTAGACCCCTTGAGGAATGTAACAAGGAATAAAGTGAGCCTTAATACCCCACAGGTGTTTCACGACTTTTGCATATGTAAAAAAATATATAATTTTTTTCACTAAAATGTGTGTTTCCCCCCAAATTTCAAATTTTTGCAAGGGTTAATAGCAGAAAATACCCCCCAAAATTTGTAACCCCATCTCTTCTGAGTATGGAGGTACCCCATAAGTTGACCTGAAGTGCACTATGGGCGAACTACAATGCTCAGAAGAGAAGGAGTCATATTTGGCTTTTTGAGAGCAAATTTTGCTCGGGGGCATGTCGCATTTAGGAAGCCCCTATGGTGCCAGGACAGCAAAATAACCCCCACATGGCATACCATTTTGGAAACTAGACCCCTTGAGGAACGTAACAAGGGGTACAGTGAGCATTCCCCCCCCACTGGTGTCTGTCATATCTTTGAAACAGTGGGCTGTACAACATTTTTTATTTGCACAGCCCACTGTTCCAAAGCTCTGTCAGACACCAGAGGGGTGTAAATTCTCACTGCACCCCTCATTACATTCCGTGAGGGGTGTGGTTTCCGAAATGGGGTCACATGTGTTTTTTTTTTTCGCGTTTGTCAAAACCGCTGTAACAATCAGCCACCCCTGTGCAAATCACCTCAAATGTACATGGTGCGCTCTCCCTTCTGGGCCTTGTTGTGCGCCCCCAGAGCACTTTGCACCCACATATGGGGTATCTCCGTAGTCGGGAGAAATTGCATTACAAATTTTGGGGGGCTTTTTTCCCTTTGACCTCTTGTCAAAATGAAAAGTATAGGGCAACACCAGCATGTTAGTGTAAACAATTAATTTTTTTACACTAACATGCTGGTGTAGACCCCAACTTCACCTTTTCATAAGGGGTGAAAGGAGAAAAAGCCCCCAAAATTTGTTAGGCAATTTCTCCCGAGAACGGCGATACCCCATATGTGGCCCTAAACTGTTGCCTTGAAATACGACAGGGCTCCAAAGTGAGAACGTCATGCGCATTTGAGGCCTGAATTAGGGATTTGCATAAGGGTGGACATAGGGGTATTCTACGCCAGTGATTCACAAACAGGGTGCCTCCAGCTGTTGAAAAACTCCCAGCATGCTTGGACAGTCAACGGCTGTCCAACAATACCGGGAGTTGTTGTTTTGCAACAGCTGGAGGCTCCATTTTGGAAACAGTGGCGTACCAGACGTTTTTCATTTTTATTGAGGAGGGGAGGGGGGCTGTGTAGGGGTATGTGTATATGTAGTGTTTTTTACTTTTTAGTTTATTTTGTGTTAGTGTAGTGTAGTGTAGTGTAGTGTAGTGTAGTGTTCTTAGGGTACAGTCACACGGGCGGGGGATTACAGCGAGTTTCCCCCTGCGAGTTTGAGCTGCAGCGCAAAATTTGCTGCATCGCAAACTTGCAGCCTGACTCACTGTAAGCCCCCTGCCCATGTGTATGTACCCTGTACATTCACAGGGGGGGGGGGGGGGGGGGGAAGAACCTCCAGCTGTTGCAAAACTAAAACTCCCAGCATGTACAGTCTATCAGTGCATGCTGGTAGTTATAGTTTTGCAATAGCTGGAGGCACACGGGTTGGGAAACACTGAGTTAGGAAACAGACAATGTTTCCCAACCAGTGTGCCTCCAGTTGTTGCAAAACCACAACTCCCAAACATTCTCAGGCATGCTGGAAGTAGTAGTTCGGCAACATCTTTAGAGCCAGATGTTGCCGAACTACAACTCCCAGAATGCTTGGAGTTGTAGTTTTGCAACATCTGGAGGACTACAGTTTGCAGACCACTAATACAGTGGTTCCCAATCTGTGCCCTTCCAGATGTTGCAAAACTACAACTCCCAGTATGCCAAAACTGTCCAGGCATGCTGGGAGTTGTAGTTCTGCAACATCTGGAAGGGCACAGTGGTCTCCAAACTGTGGACCTCCAGATGTTGCAAAACTGCAACTCCCAGCATGCCCAGACGCCAAGGGCTGTCTGGGCATGCTGGGAGTTGTAGTATACAGGGTCCCATTACAGCAATGCATGTCGCTTTAAGGCGACGTCCATTGCTGTAAAGGGCCCGACCGCGACTGAAGAGGAACTCACCTGTCGCCGCCACCGCCGTCTTCATCGCTGGGATCCGGGTCTTCAGGGACGAGGTAAGTACCGGAGCCGGTCCCCAGCACTCCCCCGTCCCCCGCCGCATCCTCCGGTCTTCCTCCCGTCCTCTCCGGACTTTCAGGGGCCGGGCAGGACGGGAGGAAGTAACCGCACCCCCCCCCTGCGATTGGTCGGTTAACTAACCAACGGATCGCAGGGTATGGGAGGAGGTGGCCGGCTTGTAACCTCGCTCCTATACTCCAGCATGGTCCTGGCTGTCTGTGTCAACCGGGATCATGCAAAATTACCGGGCGATCGGGTCCCAGCCCGGTATCGCCGCAGATCACAAGGGCGATTTCCCTTGCGATTTGCGGCGATCGCCGACATGGGGGGCCTACATGGCCCCCCTCGGCGTTTGCCCTGGATGCCTGCTGGAGCATTTCAGCAGGCATCGGCTTCCGATCCCCGCCCGGCGCGCGGCAGGGACTGGAAAACGCCAGGGCGTAAGTTTACGCCCTGGGTCCTTAAGTACCAGGGCACCGGGGCGTAAAATTACGCCCTGGGTCCTGAACAGGTTAAAGGGGTACTCCACCAGAAAACATCTTATCCCGGGTGTCCCGCCACTAGAGACCCCCGTAATCTCCGCTGCGGCACCCAAGTCATCCGATGCACGGATTGAACTCCGCTCTGTGCCGGATGATTGGCGACTACAGATGCCATGCCCCTCCATTCATGTCTATGAGCGGAGCGGACATCACGAGACCACTTGTGATCAAACATCTTATTCCTTATCCTTTGGATACGGGATAAGATGTTTTTTGGGGATGTACCCCTCATACTGTTGGTATGAATATAGTATATCACTCCTCCTCTGTGTGCTTTCTTTTGTCTTTTTTTTCTGGATGGGCAGGGCAGCCATCAGAAATTTTGGGGCCCCTTACACGGCTTGTAGCGGTCGGACCCCCCGCGATTAAACACTTATCCCTTATCTTGTGGATAGGTGATAAGTTAAATTTGGCTGCAGTTGTCCTTGAAATACCCCCAACAGGTCATGTGATCAGGTGATATAGTTGTAGAGATGCCTGATGCACAGACCAGAATTATATCACCTGTGAAAGACTAAGGGAATTCTGAAAACATGACCTGTTAGGGGGACTTGAGGACCGCGCTTGGGAAATCTACAGGATAGAGGATAAGTGTTTGACCCCCGTGATCTCCCTAACGGGGCCTCCGCATTAGCCCTCAGTGAAAGGTCGACAGTTACGCACCCTCCCCGCCCTGTCCCCATACAGTTCTATGAGAGAGGCACAAATGCTGCCTCCCCGCTTCTACGATTGAACTACATGGAGGAGGCGTGTCAGCCGTGACGTCACGCCGCGGCTGGCACACCCCCTGCGTGGCAGAGCTGTGGCCCTGTGCACGAGATTGCGGGGGGCTCAGCGTTTGGACCCCCCGCGATCAAACACTTATCCCCTTTAACATACCATCCACAGCTCCCCCGTTGCACTGATATAGCTTTTCTGTCCTCTGTTCCGGCCTTCTTTCTGCTTCCTGTGCACAGATCGAAACACTGCCATGAACTTATTGCCCTGTGCCTCTGTGCCTCACACCTTTAACCCGTTCCGGACCCATGACGTAACGTTACGTCCCGACACCCTGGCAGTTACGTCATGGGCATTTCCGGTCTCCGCCGGGCGGAGATCAGACCGGGATGCCTGCTGAAATCATTCAGCAGGCATCCCGTGCAAATGCCCAGGGGGGGTCGTCAGACCCCCCCATGTCGGCGATCGCGGCAAATCGCAAGTGAATTCACACTTGCGATTTGCGCGATTCCCGGTCATTACGGGTCTATAGTGACCTGGTGACCCGGAATGTAAGGGGGATCGCGGGTGTCTAAGACACGCAGGATCCCCCTGAAGCGACAGGAGTGAGGTGGCACCGGTGCCACCCCTCCTATCCCTGCTATTGGTGGTCTAGACGCGACCACCAATAGCAGATCGGGGGCGGGGGGGTTAACTCCACTTACCACTTACCGATCCGGGCGGGCGACGGAGACTGCGGGCGACGGAGATCGGGGGGCGGCGATGACGTGCGGCTGGATCCGACGAAAGCCGGTGAGTTGCCTAGCAACATCTGGAGGGTACAGTTTGAGACCATTATACATTGGTCTCTAACTGTAGCCCTCCAGATGTTGCAAAACTACAACTCCTGTGAAATACCTAAAGGGTTAAAACGCTGACTGAATGTCATTATGAATACTTTAGGGGGTGCAGTTTTTATAATGGGGTCATTTGTGGGGTATTTCTAATATGAAGACCCTTCAAATCCACTTCAAACCTGAACTGGTCCCTGAAAAATAGTGAGTTTGAAAATTTCGTGAAAAATTGGAAAATTGCTGCTGAACTTTGAAGCCCTCTGATGTCTTCCAAAAGTAAAAACACGTCAAATTTATTATGCAAACATAAAGTAGACATATTGTATATGTGAATCAAAAAAATGTTTTTTGATTCCTTACAAGCAGAGAGCTTCAAAGTTAGAAAAATGCTAAATTTTCTAATTTTTCATAAAATTTTGGGATTTTTTTTATAGAGGTAGATTTGAGCTGTACACAGGGGCTGCAGACCATATAAGTCATTATAGTTACATACTCACAGGGGCGTCTTCTCTGATCTGAGTCGTTCCCTTTTCTCTTTCTTCTCCATCTGTCCTGGGTCATCATGAAGATTTCTCCCGATCACAACTCATCTTCACCAAATCTGACAGACAAACATTTTAGGCTCCTCTCTACAGCAAAGTCCTCACCTCTATACAAACCCCTATATGTATCACACTGCCCCATATAGTAATAGATCCCTCTGTGCAGCAGTATAGTATTAGGTCCCAACATTGTCCCTATAGATTAGCAGGCCCAAACATTGCCCTCATAGGTTATTATGCCAGAAACATTACCCCATAGTATATTATGCCCCTCACATTGCCCTCCATTGAATATTATGCCCCTCACATTGCAACATAGTATATTATGCCCCTCATTTTGCCCCCATTGTATATTACCCCCCTCTTATTGCCCCCAATTGTATATTAACCCTCTGGGAGTGTTGATTGATGGACCAGCCTGACAGGGGGAAAGATTTATTTCAGGGGACAGAGCTGCACCCCCATATAGAGGGAAGGAGCCTATACCTGGCACCAGGGGCAGACATAGACAGCAGAGGGTCCATGTGCAAAGAATGTAACTGCTATGACATAACATTGCACTACAACTCACATTAATCTGCATTAGGTAGGCAGCAGTTTCCCCACATTAGGCAGACAGCACAGTTTCCCCACATTAGGCAGTGTAGCATAGTTTCCCCACATTAGGCAGTGTAGCATAGTTTCCCCACATTAGGCAGTGTAGCATAGTTTCCCCACATTAGGCAGTGTAGCATAGTTTACCCACATTAGGTAGTGTAGCACAGTTTCCCCACATTAGGCAGTGTAGCATAGATTCCCCACATTAGGCAGTGTAGCATAGATTCCCCACATTAGGCAGTGTAGCATAGATTCCCCACATTAGGCAGTGTAGCACAGTTTCCCCACATTAGGCAGTGTAGCACAGTTTCCCCACATTAGGCAGTGTAGCATAGATTCCCCACATTAGGCAGTGTAGCACAGTTTCCCCACATTAGGCAGTGTAGCATAGATTCCCCACATTAGGCAGTGTAGCACAGTTTCCCCACATTAGGCAGTGTAGCATAGATTCCCCACATTAGGCAGTGTAGCACAGTTTCCCCACATTAGGCAGTGTAGCATAGATTCTCCACATTAGGCAGTGTAACATAGATTCCCCACATAAGGCACTGAATCACCGTTTCCCCACATTAGGCAGTGTAGCATAGTTTCCCCACATTAGGCAGTGTAGCATAGATTCCCCACATTAGGCAGTGTAGCACAGTTTCCCCACATTAGGCAGTGTAGCATAGTTTCCCCACATTAGGCAGTGTAGCATAGTTTCCCTACATTAGGCAGTGTAGCAAAGTTTCCCCACATTAGGCAGTGTAGCACAGTTTCCCCACATTAGGCAGTGTAGCACAGTTTCCCCACATTAGGCAGTGTAGCATAGATTCCCCACATTAGGCAGTGTAGCACAGTTTCCCCACATTAGGCAGTGTAGCATAGTTTCCCCACATTAGGCAGTGTAGCACAGTTTCCCCACATTAGGCAGTGTAGCATAGGTTCCCCACATTAGGCAGTGTAGCATAGTTTCCCCACATTAGGCAGTGTAGCATAGATTCCCCACATTTGGCAGTGTAGCATAGTTTCCCCACATTAGGCAGTGTAGCATAGATTCCCCACATTTGGCAGTGTAGCATAGTTTCCCCACATTAGGCAGTGTAGCATAGATTCCCCACATTAGGCAGTGTAACATAGCTTCCACACATTAGGCAGTGTAACATAGTTTCCCCACATTAGGCAGTGTAGCATAGTTTCCCCACTTTAGGTAGCATAGCATAATTTCCCCACATTAGGCAGTGTAGCATAGATTCCCCACATTAAGCAGTGTAGCATAGTTTCCCCACATTAGGCAGTGTAGCACAGTTTCCCCACATTAGGCAGTGTAGCATAGTTTCCCCACTTTAGGTAGCATAGCATAATTTCCCCACATTAGGCAGTGTAGCATAGATTCCCCATATTAGGCAGTGTAGTATAGTTTCCCCACATTAGGCAGTGTAGCATAGTTTCCCCACTTTAGGTAGCATAGCATAATTTCCCCACATTAGGCAGACAGCACAGTTTCCCCACATTAGGCAGTGTAGCATAGTTTCCCCACATTAGGCAGTGTAGCATAGATTCCCCACATTAGGCAGTGTAGCATAGATTCCCCACATTAGGCAGTGTAGCACAGTTTCCCCACATTAGGCAGTGTAGCATAGTTTCCCCACATTAGGCAGTGTAGCATAGTTTCCCCACATTAGGCAGTGTAGCATAGATTCCCCACATTAGGCAGTGTAGCACAGTTTCCCCACATTAGGCAGTGTAGCATATTTTACCCACAATAGGCAGTGTATCACAGTTTCCCCACATTAGGCAGTGTAGCATAGTTTCCCCACATTAGGCAGTGTAGCATAGTTTCCCCACATTAGGCAGTGTAGCATAGTTTCCCCACATTAGGCAGTGTAGCACAGTTTCCCCACATTAGGCAGTGTAGCATAGTTTACCCACATTAGGTATCACAGCATAGTTTCCCAACTTTAGGTAGCATAGCATAATTTCCCCACATTAGGCAGCATAACATAGCTTCACCACATTAGGTAGCCTCTCCACATCAGGTAGCACCCCACATCAGGTAGCTTCCCCACATTAGGTAGCACCCCCACATCAGATAGCACCCCCATATCAGATAGCCTCCCTACATTAAGTAGCACCGCCACATTAGGTAGCACCCCCACATTAAGTAGCTTCCCCACATCAGGTAGCCTCCCCACATTAGGTAGCACCCCCAAATTAAGTAGCCTCCCCATATCAGGTAGCCTCCCCATATCAGGTAGCCTCCCTACATTAAGTAGCACCGCCACATTAGGTAGCACCCCCACATTAAGTAGCCTCCCCACATCAGGTAGCCTACCCACATTAGGTAGCACCCCCAAATTAAGTAGCCTCCCCACATTAGGTAGCATCCCCACATTAGAAAGCACCCCCACATCAGGTAGCCTCCCCACATAAGGTAGCACCCCACATCAAGTAGCCTCCCCCCATCAGTTAGCCTCCCCCTATCAGGTAGCACCTCCACATCAGATAGCACCCCCACATCAGATAGTAACCCCACATCAGATAGCACCCCCACATCAGGTAGCCTCCCTATATTAAGTAGCACCGCCACATTAGGTAGCCTTCCCACGTCAGGTAGCCTCCCCATGTCAGGTAGCCCCCCCCACATCAGATAGCACCCCCACATCAGATAGCACCCCACATTAAGTAGCACCCCCACATCAGGTAGCCTCCCCAAATTAAGTAGCACCACCACATTAGGTAGCCTACCCATATCAGGTAGCACCCCCACATCAGGTAGCACCCCCACATCAGGTAGCCTCCCAACATTAATTAACACCGCCACATTAGGTAACCTCCCCACATCAGGCCCCCCCAACACACACATACTCTCACTCACTCACTCTCACACTCTCACACTCACACGGCCTGCGCTACTTACATCTGCCTGTGAGGACTTCCTGGCGGAGCTGCGCGCTGTAAGTGACGTCGGCGTCCCGGCGCTTGCAATTACATCACTCAACGCGCGCATCTTTACCAGCAAGTACCCAAAGGCAGGTGTAAGTATCAGTTTAGTGACGGGGCAAGACTGGTTGCCCCATCATATGTGCACCGGGTTCCCCGGTAGCACTGACCCAGCGTGTGAGGGGGCCCGCCGGATTCTGACTGATTGACTGACTGTATGTAGTCAGTCAATCAGTCAGCGAGCAGTGTACAGTGACGGGCCCACAGTGGTCAGTGACTGACAGACACAGTCACTCACTGACAAGCAAAAAAAAAAAAAACACTGGGCCGGCCTGGCCTCCCTGAAGCTCCGGGCCCCTTACTAGTGTATGGGTTGTACCCCTCTGATGGCGGCCCTGTGGATGGGTTATAACAATATGTCACAAATTACCGTACACAAAGGTCTTTTATTTGGCTTTTCTATTTTATTTATTTATTTTTTTTACGTTCCTTTTCTGGTTGTAAAATATATACATTAATAATAAAAGATCTCATGAGGTCAAAGACCAAGATCGACCTAAAGCACAGACTGCAGGGGGTGGGAAGGCTCCGTAATTCTCATATAGGATGACTGATCGTGGGGTTAAATCCACATGTGAATGGAAGTACTTATACGCATTTTTCTTGTTTTATTGATCTTTTAGGATTAATTTGCTTGTTTTCCCGTCTGACTGAATAATGTTCTTATTCATCTTCATCGTCTTGTGCATCTCCGTGTCAAGCAGCACAAATCAGAGTGAGTAAATAATAGGTTAAACAATTATAATAGAAGAGGTGTGAATGTAGAGTTGTTTTTGTACAGCGCCACCATCTGTATATCACCTCACAGCCCAGAACAAGATAGTTCACCCCTTTATTTCTCACATTAGAACAACCAGGACATTCAATGGGGTTTCCATAAAATATGTCTTATAGCAGGATCCTACAGTATTTTCCTTACAGTTATTCTAATTCATATTCACACTGATATATACAATCCCCCTCTGCTCCTGACAGAAGATCCCTCTGATAAAGGGGGTACTCCGGTGGAAAAAATAAATTCAAACCAACTGGTGCCAGAAAGTTAAACAGATTTGTAAATTACTTTTATTAAAAAATCTTAATCCTTCCAGTACTTATCAGTTGCTGTATGCTCCACAGGAAGTTGTGTAGTTCCTTCCAGTCTGACCGCAGTGCTCTCTGCTGACACCTCTGTCCATGTCAGGAACTGTCCAGAGCAAACCTATCCTGCTCTGGACAGGTGTCAGCTGAGAGGTCAGGCTGAAAAGAAATTAAAAAGAAAATAATTTCATCTGGAGCATACAGCAGCTGATAAGTACTGGAAGGATTAACCTCTTGGGGACGCAGGGCGTATACATACGCCCTGCATAACCGATCCTTAAGGACTCAGGGCGTAACTGTACGTCCTGAGTGTTTTCGGTCCCCACAGCTCACCGGGTGAAGACCAGGCAGGGATGCCTGCTGAAATTATTCAGCAGGCATCCCGGCACATTGCCGAGGGGGGGTCTTAAGGTGCCCCCATATCGGCGATCACCACAAATCGCTGGTCAATTCAGACCGGCGATTTGCTGCGTTTCCGTTCCCCGCTGAGACAGATGCCTGCCGAAATCATTAAGCAGGCATGCCAGCACTTCGCCGAGGAAGGTCCTGAGGACCCTCCATATCGGCGATCACAGCAGAATAAATACAAACCGGCGATCTGCGGGGATTCCGGGTCATCTGGGTCACGTGTGACTCGATGACCCCGATAAGGATGGTGATCAGTGGTGTAGTATACACCACTGTTACGCCTAGCGCTCCGGGTCCCCGCTCCTCCCCGGAGCGCTCACGGCGTCTTTCTCCCTGCAGCGCCCCGGTCAGTCCCGCTGACCGGGAGCGCTGCACTGTCATGGCCGTTGGGGATGCGATTCGCACAGCGGGACGCGCCCGCTCGCGAATCGCATCCCAGGTCACTTACCCGTCCCGGTCCCCTGCTGTCATGTGCTGGCGCGCGCGGCTCCGCTCTCTAGGGCGCGCGCGCGCCAGCTCTCTGAGACTTAAAGGGCCAGTGCACCAATGATTGGTGCCTGGCCCAATTAGCTTAATTGGCTTCCACCTGCTCCCAGACTATATCAGATCACTGCCCTTGCACTCCCCTGCCGGATCTTGTTGCCTTGTGCCAGTGAAAGCGTTTAGTGTGTCCAAAGCCTGTGTACCTGAACTTCTGCTACCCATCCTGACTACGAACCTTGCCGCCTGCCCCCGACCTTCTGCTACGTCTGACCTTGCCTCTGCCTAGTCCTTCTGTCCCACGCCTTCTCAGCAGTCAGCGAGGTAGAGCCGTTGCTAGTGGATACGACCTGGTTGCTACTGCCGCAGCAAGACCATCCCGCTTTGCGGCGGGCTCTGGTGAAAACCAGTAGCCTCTTAGAACCGGTCCACTAGCACGGTCCACGCCAATCCCTCGCTGACACAGAGGATCCACTACCTGGAAGCCGAATCGTGACAGTAGATCCGGCCATGGATCCCGCTGAGGTGCCGCTGCCAAGTCTCGCTGATCTTCCCACGGTGGTCGCTCAGCAATCGCAGCAGATTGCCCAACAAGGACAGCAGCTGTCGCAGTTGACCGCCATGTTACAGCAAATTCTGCCTCTGCTACAGCAGCAACCATCTCCTCCGCCAGCTCCTGCACCTCCTCCGCAGCGAGTGGCCGCTCCTAACCTCCGCTTGTCCCTGCCGGACAAATTTGATGGGGACTCCAGACTCTGCCGTGGATTTTTGTCTCAGTGTTCCCTGCATATGGAGATGTTGTCAGACTTGTTTCCTACAGAACGGTCTAAGGTGGCGTTCGTAGTGAGCCTTCTTTCAGGAAAGGCCTTGTCTTGGGCCACACCGCTCTGGGACCGCAATGATCCTGCCACAGCCACAGTCCAGTCCTTCTTTGCTGAAGTCCGAAGTGTCTTTGAGGAACCTGCCCGAGCCTCTTCTGCCGAGACTGCCCTGTTGAACCTGGTCCAGGGTAATTCTTCCGTTGGCGAGTACGCCATACAATTCCGGACTTTTGCTTCTGAACTATCCTGGAATAATGAGGCTCTCTGCGCGACCTTTAAAAAAGGCCTATCCAGTCGCATCAAGGATGTGCTGGCCGCACGAGAGATTCCTGCCAACCTCCAAGAACTCATCCATTTGGCTACCCGCATTGACATGCGTTTTTCTGAGCGACACCAAGAGCTCCGCCAGGAAAAAGACTTAGATCTCTGGGCACCTCTCCCACAGCATCCTTTGCAGTCTTCGCCTGGGCCTCCCGCCGAGGAGGCCATGCAAGTGGATCGGTCTCGCCTGACCCAGGAAGAGAGGAATCGCCGTAGAGAAGAAAATCTCTGTCTTTACTGTGCCAGTACCGAGCATTTCTTGGTGGATTGCCCTATCCGTCCTCCACGCCTGGGAAACGCACGCACGCACCCAGCCCACGTGGGTGTGGCGTCTCTTGGTTCCAAGTCTGCTCCTCCACGTCTCACGGTACCCGTGCAGATTTCTCCTACAGCCAACTCCTCCATCTCAGCCGTGGCCTGCTTGGACTCTGGTGCCTCCGGGAATTTTATTTTGGAGTCCTTTGTTAATAAATTCAGCATCCCGGTGACCCGTCTCGTCAAGCCGCTCTACATTTCCGCGGTCAACGGAGCCAGATTGGACTGCACCGTGCGTTACCGCACAGAACCCCTCCTGATGTCTATCGGACCCCACCACGAAAGGATTGAGTTCTTCATTCTCCCCAACTGTACCTCTGAGGTCCTCCTCGGTCTGCCATGGCTCCGGCTTCATTCCCCCACCCTTGATTGGACCACCGGGGAGATAAAGAACTGGGACTCTGCCTGCCACAGGAAATGCCTCTCCCCCCCTCCCAGTCCCGTCAGGCAAGCCTCTGTGTCTCCCCATGGCCCCCGTCCTGGTGTCACACTGCCCCGTGCTAGGCCTCGCCCTCTGCCCTCCCTCCCCATTCCCACTCCTGCTGTACTGCCTGCCGTTGAGGAAACCCTCCATTCTTTCCCGGTGTCCTCATCCCAGGGGAGGCAGTTACCGGACAAAGAGAAGGGGAGACCTAAGGGGGGGGGTACTGTTACGCCTAGCGCTCCGGGTCCCCGCTCCTCCCCGGAGCGCTCACGGCGTCTTTCTCCCTGCAGCGCCCCGGTCAGTCCCGCTGACCGGGAGCGCTGCACTGTCATGGCCGTTGGGGATGCGATTCGCACAGCGGGACGCGCCCGCTCGCGAATCGCATCC
This sequence comes from Hyla sarda, assembly GCF_029499605.1. NCBI lineage: Eukaryota > Metazoa > Chordata > Amphibia > Anura > Hylidae > Hyla > Hyla sarda. Next base: position 301,807 of record NW_026608774.1, on the reverse strand, counting down.
CAGGTCACTTACCCGTCCCGGTCCCCTGCTGTCATGTGCTGGCGCGCGCGGCTCCGCTCTCTAGGGCGCGCGCGCGCCAGCTCTCTGAGACTTAAAGGGCCAGTGCACCAATGATTGGTGCCTGGCCCAATTAGCTTAATTGGCTTCCACCTGCTCCCAGACTATATCAGATCACTGCCCCTGCACTCCCCTGCCGGATCTTGTTGCCTTGTGCCAGTGAAAGCGTTTAGTGTGTCCAAAGCCTGTGTACCTGAACTTCTGCTACCCATCCTGACTACGAACCTTGCCGCCTGCCCCCGACCTTCTGCTACGTCTGACCTTGCCTCTGCCTAGTCCTTCTGTCCCACGCCTTCTCAGCAGTCAGCGAGGTAGAGCCGTTGCTAGTGGATACGACCTGGTTGCTACTGCCGCAGCAAGACCATCCCGCTTTGCGGCGGGCTCTGGTGAAAACCAGTAGCCTCTTAGAACCGGTCCACTAGCACGGTCCACGCCAATCCCTCGCTGACACAGAGGATCCACTACCTGGAAGCCGAATCGTGACAACCACCAATCACCATCCGTACTGTACTGGGAGGTGGCAGTGTTGCCACTGCCCCCAGTACAAATGTGATTTGGTGGCCGTAGTGACCGCACCAATCACAGTGTATGAGGAGGGGGGAGGAGAGCATTTTACATCTGGTGCTAATCAGAGCAGAGCTCCGTCCTGTATCTCCCCCCCCCCCCCCTCACAGTGCTATCTGGCATTGTTCTGTGCCCCCCTGCAGGGCCGGACTGGCCTATTGGGATACCGGGAAAAATCCTGGTAGGCCGCTCCCCCCCATGGGCCGGCAGGGCTGTGTAAGTAATATTGGGCCTGTGTAGGAGCCAGAGGCCAAGGCTAATGCTGCTCTGCCTCTGATCCATTGCGCTGACCTTGCTCGCTTACACACCTCTGGCTGCCGGCCAGAGGCCCCTCCTTCAGATGACAAGCAGTGCGGCTTCTTTACAGATACAGCGGCCGCGTAATGACAGGGCCGGTGTGAGGTGGTTTTTTGCGCCCCCGTAGATCAATGCGTCCGCTCCTCCCCCAGCTCTCCGAACATTTCCGAAGCTAGAACTGGGGCAAGGGGAGCGAGGAGGTACACGGCCCCTCCCTGAGCTCGGCTGGACGCAGATCTACACGGCACACCCCCTCCCTGAGGACATAGAGCAGTGCTCCCAATGAGCTCTATGTGTAATGGGGGACATACTGTACGGGCTAAAGGGGGACATTTAGCCAGTGCAGTATGTCCCCCTTTAGCCCGTGCAGTATGTCCCCCTTTACACATAGAGCTCATTGGGAGCACTGCTCTATGTCCTCAGCTCGGGGAGATGAGGGAGGGGACCTGCCGTGCAGATCTATGTCCTCAGGGAGGGGGCGTGTCGTAGAGATCTGCGTCCAGCCGAGCTCAGGGAGGGAGATGAGAGAGGGGACCTGCCGTGGAGATTTACGTCCTCAGAGAGGGGAGATGAGGGAGGGGGCGTGAACCTTCTCTCTCCCCTTGCTCTGCCCTCCCCCAGTTCTAGCTTCGGAAATGTTCGGAGAGCTGGGGGAGGAGCGGACGCATGGATCTACGGGGCGCAAAAAACCACCTCACACCGGCGTCCCTACGTAGGCCCAGCACCGAGGAGGGCAGAAAATCACTTGCCAGGCTGGGGTGCTGTATGCTGTGCCGTAATCCCTTACTCAAAGAGCGGCGTGGGGGCACAGCAGTTAGTGAGTGTGGGGCTGGCCGGGTGACTGGCGCTGACGGGGCCCCTAACCATTTCACCCTCCGATGCCCCCCCCCCCTCCTGGGCTGCACGGGCCGTGCTGCAGTGGCATCGGTGGATGCAGGTGAGGAGGCCAGGTGTTAATGTATGATGTGTTTGTATGATTTGTGTGTATGTTTGATGATTGTATGTATAATGTGTGTATGTATGATGTTTGTGTGTATGATGTGTGTTTATGTATGTAATAAATGATAGATGTGTACAAGCTAGATGTATATATGTATGTTTAATGTGTGCGTATATGTATTGTGTGTATGTATTATTGCGTGTGTATGTAGGATGTATGTATGTAACGTATGATGTGGGGCCGCAGGGCCGCCATCAGGGGGGTACAGCCAGTACTCCAGTACTGCTCCAGCTGCTGTATGCTACAGAGGAAGTTGTGTAGTTCCCATAGCAAACTTCTCCTGCTCCGGACAGTTCCTGACATAGGTGTCAGCAGAGAGCACTGTGGTCAGACTGGAAAGACCAACACAACTTCCTGTGGAGCATACAGCAGCTGATAAGTACTGGAAGGATTAAGATTTTTTAATAGAAGTAATTTACAATTTTTTTTAACTTTCTGGAGAGAGCCTGTTGATTTAAACATTTTTTTTATAATAATAATAATAATAATAATAAAAATAATTTTCCCACCGGAGTACAAAAAATGGGTCCGTTCCTAAGGGGTGTAGTAAAAGCTTGGTTTTTGATTTACTAGGCTTCTGTCATTTACATTGTGGCTGTGCCAGTTGACAAGTGGGGCTGGTATGCAGTTATTTCCAGGGCTGGTTTTTATCCCCAGTCCGGCCCTGCCCCCCTGGCACAGCAGCATTTAGGGACAGTTTCAGATTAGGCAGGGAAAGAGTTTCGGAGGTAAAAAAAAAAGATAATTTTTTTTCAGTGCACATCTGTAGGTGTCCGCGGGTCCGCAACACCTTTAGCTGCATGACCCTGGCCCTACAGGGTCACTGTGGTCTGGGCCAGTGTTTTTTTTTTGGGGGGGGGGGGGGTGCAGACCTTTTTTTTTGCTAAACGTGTGGCTGGGCCCTCTTAGCCATAAAAGAGTGGTCCGCCACCGTTAGCTAAAGCCCACCCGCTGCTGATCAGTCCATTACTGATCAGAGTTTTTTTTTTTTGTTTTTTTTTGTGTGTGGTGCAGGCGTTTTTTCGTGTTATAATGGCTTTTTTTTTTTTTCACCAATAGGCAGTCCGTGCCACCGATAGCAGGCCTGTACTGTGTGGATGGACCATACCTCTGTGGGCGGCCTGCCCCACCGCTGTCAGTGATTTATCACTGATCAGCGGGGTTTTTTGGGGTTCAGACGGGTGCATTTTTTCGGGGTTAAGCTTTTTTTATTTTATTTTTGGGGTATTTTGTGGGGTCTGTACGTGCCACCAGCCACTGTTCTGGGCTGAGTGGCCTGAACCCCCACTGACTTCTGCGCTCCCTGCCGCCACCAAGCGCTAATCAGTGTGCACAGCACTGATTAGGTAAACGCTTATTTTTTGGGGGCGCAAGGCTTTTTTTGCGCTTGAAGTCTTTTTTTTAGTTTTTTTTACCCTTTTTAGTTTATATTTTTTTCTGTTAGGGTTGGTGTAGTTAGGTTAGGGCAGGGTTAGGGAGGTATTATCGCACCATACCACACGCAGAACATACACTAATAAAGTTTTTCCCACACACATACACACCCCCATCCCCATTAGAGTAGGGAAATGACCCGCAGGGCATTTTCAGAGGAAGAGGCATATGCTATACTTGCCTCCGACAATGAAAACGCCTCAGAGGACGAGGAAGACCCCACCTTCCTTATTTCCTCGTCCTCCTTATCATCTATTTCTGATGATGAGCCACCAAGGCGGCGGGGACGCTGCCTAAGCAAGGCCGCAAACCTCCTCTGCTCCTGACCCTGTGCCCCATGCTAGTATGAGTCCCCCTGGTGCTCATACTAGCCAAGTTTACTGGTGCCTGGTACCGGCGAACTTGTCTGGACTCAGCCAGCAGACCACGAGCCCATGATTCCTGAGTTTGTTGGCAACTCAGGAATCAAGATTGACATCGTCGGGTTCACTGAAATGGACTATTTCAGGTTGTTTTTCAGTGACGACTTTGTCAATCTGATGGTTGACCAGACAAATCTGTACGTCCAACAGTTCGTCACCGCAAACCCAGACTCCATTTTTGCTAAGCCCGGTGGCTGGTTCCCTGTCAGTGCATCTGAAATGAGGACCTTTTGGGGCCTTGTGCTGCATATTGATCTAGTTAAAAAGCCAAAGGTCAGGCAATACTGGAGCGGGGACGTCCTTTACCAGACCCCGCTCTACAGTATGGTCATGACCCGTCCCCAGTTCGAGGTCATTCGGAAAATGTTTGCATTATGCTGATAATGCGGCAATCCCCCCCCGAACTGATCCCGCGTATGACCGCCTGTATAAAATCAGGTGAGTCTCTCATCAGCTTTAAGGGGAGACTCAGCGTCCAGCAATACATCCCTACCAAGCGAGCGCGGTATGGCGTGAAGATGTATAAACTTTGTGAGAGTACCTCAGTACACTTGCAAGTTTATTGTGTATGAGGTATGAGATTCCCGTATTGAACCCCCAGAATGTCCCCCCACTCTGGGTGTTAGCAGGAAAATCTTTTGGGGCCTTTTGCACCATTGCTAGATAAAGGTTACCATCTTTACGTGGACAACTTTTATACTAGTATCCCTCTCTTCACATCCCTCGCTGCCAGATCCACGTTCACTTGTGGGACAGTCCAGAAGAATCAAAGAGGCCTTCCTTCCCATCCGCTTCAAATTCCTATCCCCGGGGTGAGTCCCGTGCCCTTACCCATGAAAACCTGTTGCTGGTCAGGTAAAAGGATAAGAGGCATGTCCTTATGCTGTCCACAATTCATGGGAACAGCAGCACCCCTGTCTCTGTGCGAGGTACCGTGGGATCGGTCCTCAAGCCCGATTGTATTCTGGACTACAATTGGTATATGGGGGGAGTTGATATTTCTGATCAAGTCCTCAAGCCACATAATGCCATACGGAAAACACGGGTATGGTACAAAAAAGTTGCGGTCTACATGGTTGTGCTGCCTTTTTAGGTTAACTGCATTATAATGATAGGTTGTGTAGTGTACCACTGCCATCTAGTGGCAGAAGTTAATATCTGCTTTACTTACACAGATAGTTTATACAGACAGGAAGTGACCTTTGTTCCAGGAAGCTCTTACACCATCTTGAGGTCATTCTTCCACTGGGCAGGCAGCATGTATCTATCTCTCCCATGAGGTTTGGGACATCATCACCTGTAAGTGCCTTTCTGCTTAGTTATTCGTCATTTATGCTAGGCTTATGATTCCATGTGTACTGATATGTTGTTATTGTATTGTATTGCAGTTTCACAGACTAAAATAAAGTTGGAGTCCTCTGGTGGACAATACAAGCATGGGCTTCTGTTTACTGGAGTCTCTAACAAGTGTTTAGCTGTCCGTTTAGAACCACACATAGTCAGTGTTTTGAGAGCGGAACAGTGAAAAGGTGATAGCACAACAAGCCTGGAGATAGGAGTTGCTGCACAGACAGAATGAGTCTAAGATCAGGAAGTCAGTATAATGCTGAAGATCAGCTACCCGGGACACAGCAAGGCAGGGAGAGCGCGCCAAGTGTCCAGCAGGATGATGTACGCTCACGCTCATCTAGATCAGCAAGGTCCAGTCAGATTTCATCAGCAAGTGCCCTTTTTGCCAGGGCTCGCGCCAAAGCAGAGGCTACTCGCGTTCAGCTAGAATTTGCTGAGAAAGAGGCTGCCATTATGAAGGAAAGATCAGAGAAAGAGGCTGCCATTATGAAGGAAAGATCAGAGAAAGAGGCTGCCATTATGAAGGAAAGATCAGAGAAAGAGGCTGCCATTATAAAAGAAAAAACTGAACAGGAAGCAAAGTTGCATATTCTTCAACGTCAGTGTGCAGCCGCTGCTGCAGCAGCAGAAGCAGCAGCTTATGCGGATATTGAGCGGTCTGGAATGGAATCTATCCACGAAGGCCCAGATGTGCCCGAGAAACCGCTTTCCTCTGCAGAACGCACTAGGGCGTATGTCCAAGATATTTCAAGTGGCAGCTCAACAATACCGTTTCTCAATCCAAAGTCAGCTGAATTTAAACCAAAACCATCAGTACTCCTGAGCGCACGAAAACAAACCCATGAGGCTGGCAGTACCAGAGTGATAAAAGAAGAATCCTCACCGCAGCAACCCAAACACCAGAGCATGCAAGACGTCACTAAATATCTTATCCGTAAAGAAATGGTTAATACAGGCTTCCTCAAGTTTGATGACTGCCCAGAAAATTACTGGGCATGGAAGGCTTCTTTTCTGAATGCAGTCAAAGACTTGGACTTAACAGCAGCTGAGACGCTAGACCTGATGGTAAAGTGGCTTGGGTCTGAGTCTGCAGAGCATGCAAGAAGGATGCGCAGGATACACCTATTTAACCCTTCAGTAGGACTCGATATGGCCTGGCAAAGGCTAGAAGAAAGATATGGATCACCAGAGGCAATTGAAGGTGCTCTGATGAAAAGACTGGAGTCTTTCCCTAAGCTAAACAGCAAAGACAATTTAAAACTGCAAGAGCTGGGTGATATTCTTTTGGAAGTCCAGTGTGCCAAAGAAGAAGGTTATTTAAGGGGACTTGCACATTTAGATACTGCCAACGGTACTAAGCCTATAGTGGAGAAACTACCTCACCACCTGCAAGAGAAATGGGTGAGTGTTGGAGCTAAATACAAAGAAGAACATGGTGTCCCCTTCCCCCCTTTCTTTGTGTTTTCTAGGTTTGTACAGCAGCAAGCTAAGGTGCGATCCCAGTTTTTCCTTCATCACCAGCAGCCAACTGCCTAAGGCAGAAAAGCCACCTAGATCCTACAATAGGACTTCAGTGATCACCCACAAGACAACAGTTCCCTCTGAGGACCCAGGAGATTCAAGCAGCTACAAGGTAAACACCTTTGAAGGCCCTGACAGACTTTGCCCACTTCATAAAAAGCCCCATCCTCTAAACAAGTGCAAAGGGTTCAAAAGTAAACCTATCAAGGAAAGGTTAGCCTTTCTTAGACAAAACGGCATATGCTTCAAGTGTTGTGAATCCACCAAACATATAGCTAAAGACTGCAAAATACAAGCAAATTGCTCAGAATGTGGCAGTGACAGACACATCTCAGCTCTGCACCCCAATACTTTGCATCAACCATTAGAGGTCACTGAAACCCCAAAAGATGAGGGCAGGGAGCAAAAAGATAAATCAGCTATCCCAGTAATGTCCAAATGCACTGAAATCTGTGGTGACAGTACAAATCCACGCTCATGTTCCAAGATCTGCCTAGCAACAGTGTACCCCACAGGGAAAAGAGAAAAGGCAGTAAAGATGTATGTGGTTCTGGATGAACAAAGTAACAGGTCGCTGGCAAGGTCAGACTTTTTTGATGCCTTCAACATTACATCAAGGGCAGTTCCATACACCCTAAAGACATGTGCAGGAGTGATAGAAACTTCAGGGAGAAGAGCTACTGACTTTACTATTGAGTCTCTTGACAAGAGGATCCATCTCTCACTTCCCACTTTGATAGAGTGTGATATGATACCAGATGATAAATCAGAGATCCCTACACCAGAAGTGGCCCTTCATCATCCTCATCTTAATGCAATATCTCACCTTATTCCAGCTGTCCAGACAGACGTCTCTATTCTTCTACTTCTTGGAAGAGACATTCTACAGGTGCATAAGGTACGCCAACAAATTAATGGACCATTTAATGCCCCCTATGCGCAAAGACTTGACTTGGGGTGGGTTATAGTAGGAGAAGTTTGTTTGGGAGCAGCTCATCGGCCTGACAGTGTCAACACTTCTAAGACATCTGTGTTAACAAATGGACGCACGTCCCTTCTCAGTCCATGCCAAAACAGCTTTGTTGTTAAAGAAACCCTAAAACCATACTGTGGCTCTCCTTCCAGTTATGATAGGAATATTAGTAGTGGTCTGAAGACCGACAATTTAGGGAACTCAGTGTTCCAGAAGACAAAAGATGATGACAAACAAGCAATGTCCATAGATGATCAAACCTTTCTCCACATCATGGATAAAGAGACTTTCCAAGATAAGAACAACAATTGGGTAGCCCCTTTACCTTTTCGCAAACCAAGGTGTTATTTACCTAGTAACAGAGAGCAAGCCATGAAGCGCTTAAACACACTACGCAAAACTTTGCAAAGAAAGCCTGAAGTGAAAAAAGACTTTACAGAATTTATCAAAAGGATGCTGGACAATAATCATGCTGAATTAGCACCATCACTGGATAAAGGTAAAGAACACTGGTATCTGCCAATGTTTGGCGTTTACCATCCACACAAGCCAGATCAAATAAGAGTTGTGTTCGATTCCAGTGCTCAACAGGAAGGCATTTCACTAAATGATGTACTGCTGAGTGGCCCAGACCTAAATAACACACTTCTGGGTGTCCTCTTACGCTTCAGGAAGGAGCCTATTGCCTTCACAGCTGATGTGCAACAGATGTTTTATTGTTTTCTAGTGAGAGAGGACCATCGAGACTACCTGCGTTTCCTGTGGTACAAGGATAACGACATAGATAAAGAGGTAACAGAGTACAGAATGAGAGTACATGTTTTTGGTAATAGCCCTTCCCCCGCTGTTGCCATATATTGTATGCGGAAAGCTGCCCAGAAAGGTGCAGAACGTTATGGTCAAGATGCCAAGCACTTTGTGATGAGACATTTCTATGTAGATGACGGACTTGCTTCAGCGAACACACCTGAAGGAGCAGTTAACATTCTCAACAAAGCAAAACAAATGCTGGCAGAGTCTAATCTGCGACTACATAAGATTGCCTCTAACAGCAAACAAGTCATGGAAGCTTTCACCGCAGAAGACAGAGCTAAAGACCTCAAAGACCTTTGCCTGGGAACAGACACCCTTCCATTGCAGAAAAGTCTAGGCCTAAGCTGGGATCTAGATAAAGACTGTTTTGTGTTTCAGGTTTCTTCAGCAGAAAAGCCATTCACAAGAAGAGGGATCCTATCCACTGTTAACAGTCTCTACGACCCTCTCGGGTTTGTGGCACCAGTCACCATAAAAGGTAAGGCCTTAGTTCGTGAACTATCAAGTGGAGAAAGTGAGTGGGATGCCTTACTTCCACAAGAAAGACTCCATGAGTGGGTCCAATGGACAGAGTCTTTACAAGCCTTACAATGTTTACAAATATCCAGGTGTTATGTACCTCTTTCATTGTCACAGGCCTGCAAAAAAGAACTGTACATCTTTTCAGATGCATCTGTTATAGCAATAGGTGCCGTTGCTTACTTGAAGGTAAGCGATGTAGGAAATGTCTGCCATGTTGGATTTGTTATGGGAAAATCCAAGCTAAGTCCTAGGCCAGCACACACAATCCCACGTCTAGAGTTATGTGCAGCTGTACTAGCGGTTGAACTGTATGAGCTGGTGAGAGACGAGATAGACCTAGACCTAGATGCTGTGAAATTCTTTACAGACAGTAAAACAGTCCTAGGCTATATCTGCAACACTACAAAGAGATTCTTTTTATATGTTTCTAATCGGGTGAACAGGATCAGACAAACAACACGTCCAGAGCAATGGTTCTATGTGCCCTCAGAACAAAATCCTGCAGATTATGCTACCAGGCCTACACAGATAACTTGCCTTCAGAACTCTATATGGTTTTCAGGGCCAACTTTTCTGTATCAGACGGCTGTAGATAGTCCTGACACCAATGTTTACCCTTTAGTGGAGCCCGAAGCTGATCCTGAAATTAGGTCAGAAGTAGTAAGCTTCAGTACTAAAGCCCTTGACGCTAGACTGCAGCCACATCGTTTTGTAAGATTTTCGGACTGGAAGAGACTGAACAGGGTTATAGCGAAGTTAATCCATGTTACCAAAAGCTTCCAAAAGAAACCTAATGATGATCAACCTGGAAGTTGGAGAGTTTTCCATGAAAGGGTTAGTTTAGAAGAACTTTCACTAGCCAAGAGAGTTATAATTTCTTCTGTACAGCGCACATGTTTCAGGCAAGAATATGACTGTATTGAACAGCAAAAGATGCTTCCTAAACATAGCCGTCTTACAAAACTAAGTCCCTTTATAGATCAATATGGATTATTGAGAGTAGGTGGTCGTTTATCTTATGCCACGCTGTCAGATGAAGAGAAACAGCCTGTCATCATTCCTCACGATCACTACATTGCTACCTTGATCATAAGATATTATCACAGTCAAACAGTACACCAAGGGCGACACATTACTGAAGGTGCAATCAGAGCTGCAGGATTCTGGATTCTTGGTGGAAAACGTCTAGTGTCTGCAATCATTCACAAATGTGTTGTATGCCGTAAGCTCAGAGGGAGATTTGAAAGCCAAAAGATGGCAGAATTACCAAAAGATAGAGTCAATCCTGAACCTCCATTCACTAGTGTGGGTGTTGATGTGTTTGGTCCCTGGGAAGTTGTAACACGCCGAACTAGAGGAGGCAGCGCTGACAGCAAACGCTGGGCTGTTCTTTTCACGTGTCTTTCTATAAGAGCAGTGCATATAGAATTGATTGAGTCCATGTCAGCATCCAGTTTCATCAATGCTCTGAGAAGATTCTTTTCTGTGCGTGGTCCGGCTAAGTTGATTCGCTCAGATAGAGGTACGAACTTTGTAGGAGCATGCAAGGAGCTGCATATATGCTCAAATGATGCAGAACTTCTAGATTATCTCCAAGACAAAGGATGTACATGGCTCTTTAACACTCCACACTCATCTCACATGGGAGGTGCTTGGGAGAGATTAATTGGTGTGGCTAGACGAATTTTAGATGCAATGTTGCTCCAATCCAAACCCACTCGTCTGACTCATGAGACTTTGAGTACTTTCATGGCAGAAGTTATGGCCATCATTAATTCAAGACCTTTGGTACCAATATCTACAGATCCAGATAACCCAACAGTTCTTACCCCTGCTATGCTCTTGACTCAAAAGATAGACTCTTTATCAGCCCCCTGTGGAGACTTTAGTACAACAGAACTTCATGCAAAGCAATGGAAACAAGTCCAATGTCTGGCTGATACATTTTGGAAGAGATGGAGGAGAGATTACCTATTTACCTTACAAAGTCGCAAGAAATGGGCAGAGACTGGTCCCAATGTCAAGGTGGGAAATGTTGTGTTATTGAAAGATATTCAAGAAAGCAGAAATAACTGGCCTATGGGAATTGTCACAAATACGTTGCCAAGTAAAGATGGTAATGTCAGAAAGGTTGAAGTAAAAGTCACGAAACAAGGGACTGTTAAAGTGTACGCCAGACCAGTTTCTGATGTCATTGTTCTCCTTTGAGTATTTCTATTCTGTTATTGGCTCAATACATAACTAAGAGCTTGTCACTGAGAGTTTTCAAATGTGACATTTGCCACGAGCTGAATTCCATTCTGTGGATTACAAATGGGGTAGGAGATAGTTTGGCCTAGTGCGGCTTCTCCTATCTGAAGATGGGTTTATGGATAGAACTATTTCTTCATGTGGATTGCCAGCTTGGGGTGCCACAGCCAAGAGACACTGATATTGTGGACTTATGTTATAATTTGTTACTAGTTCTGGTCAGGAACACAATATCTTATTAATATGTTTTTCCCTGTACATCAGATATGTATAGGTAGTGATATAATGTATTATATCAGGCAGGGAGTGTGCTGCCTTTTTAGGTTAACTGCATTATAATGATAGGTTGTGTAGTGTACCACTGCCATCTAGTGGCAGAAGTTAATATCTGCTTTACTTACACAGATAGTTTATACAGACAGGAAGTGACCTTTGTTCCAGGAAGCTCTTACACCATCTTGAGGTCATTCTTCCACTGGGCAGGCAGCATGTACCTATCTCTCCCATGAGGTTTGGGACATCATCACCTGTAAGTGCCTTTCTGCTTAGTTATTTGTCATTTATGCTAGGCTAATGATTCCATGTGTACTGATATGTTGTTATTGTATTGTATTGCAGTTTCACAGACTAAAATAAAGTTGGAGTCCTCTGGTGGACAATACAAGCATGGGCTTCTGTTTACTGGAGTCTCTAACAAGTGTTTAGCTGTCCGTTTAGAACCACACATAGTCAGTGTTTTGAGAGCGGAACAATGGTACAGGTTGCCATGTATAACGCTTTTGTACTGTCCCAGCACACTGGCAACACAGAGACATTCCTGGAGTTCCAAGAGGAAGTTCTAAAGGCCCTCATCTTTGGTGACCGCCCAGAAGCGGGTCAGAGCACCTCTGGAACTGTGGACCCCCGGATCACATTCCCAGGTGAGGTCCCCCGCACTGGAAAGAAGGGATGATCCCAGAAAAAATGCAGAGTGTGTCGCAAGAGGGGGATTCGTAGGGACACCACCACTCAATGCAACACTTTCCCGATCATCCGGGCCTCTGCATTAAGGATTGCTTCAGGGAGTATCACACTTCCATGGAGCACAAAATTTTTATCCTTTTCCCTGATTTTAATTCCCCAGAATTCAACACCAATGTACCAGTTCAGAGTACATTGTCTTCAAAATTTTAAAGCCAAACACCCCCCGCCCCCCCCAAAAAAAATAAAATAAATAAATAAGTTCCAATACCCCTGATAATATATTTTTTTCTCCACCCAAAAAATGGGTCATGAGACAGAAAGTCAACAGCCTTGGGGGTTTGCAGTTGCCTCAAATGCGCAGCGCTCTCTCCCCACCTGAGCGGGGTGCGCATTTGAGGTAACAGAATAGGTAACACATCACATTCCCAGAATGATGATTCAGAGCATAGGGTTTGGGGCGGGCATCATTTTTACTCTCGGCTATACTCCGGGTCATCATTCTGGGAATTGGCATATGAAATGAGCCGCGCTCCTGCCGGACAGTCCCAGCCTGTCACTCACCTCTGTCCCCGGTCTCTGTCCCTCAGCTTTCAAAGCTCCGGTGCGCGCTAGGAGGCAGGGGAATGCGCGCCGGAGCTTTGAAATTTAAAGGGCCAGTGCGCCGGTAATTAGTGTTCGCACCTGCACCTTTCTTATAAGTTTTTGCTCCTCCCTAGTACCCCTGCCAGATGTTTGTTTGCCTTGCGCCTAAGAGAAAGCAGTTCTTATTATTCCTTGCTGTGTACCAGACCTTTGTATTTCGTGACCCGACCGTGTTTCTAGCCACCAGCCTATTGACCTTCTGCTACCCTACTGACTACGCTCCTGTGCCGTCTGCCCTGACCTCTAGCCTGCCCAACTACGTCCTGCCTATTCCTTTGGCACCACGCTTCACCTCAGCCACCTGTGTGGTCGAGTCATGCCAGGGGTAGCGACCTGGGTGTCGACTGCCGCAGCAAGCACAACCCGCCTTGCGGAGGGCTAAGGTGAAAACCAGCGGCACCTTAGACTCCGCTCCCTGACACGGCCCGCGTCATCTGCCACACAGGTCCAGCAGATCTACTACATCACCTGTTCCAGACTACCGTGGTATTACGGATCTACTACTCCCTGGGTACCTGCCGTCTGCCATAGATCCCGCTGAGGTACCCCTGCCTGAGGATTCGGACCTCTCCTCCAAAGTGGTCCATCAGTCGCAGCAGTTGGCCCAACAGGCGCAGCAATTAAATCAACTGTCCGCCATGGCGCAGCTACTTCTTTCTATGCAGCAGCAGTCTCCACCGATCCCTGCAGTTCCTTCAGCTACAAAGCTTTGAATTCCCCTTCCCACGAAGTTTGACGGAGATTCTAAGCAATGTTGAGGCTTTGTGATGCAGTGCTCCTTGCACCTGGAGCTCATGGCGGATCAGTTTCCTACGGAGCGTGCTACGGTGGCCTTTGTGATCAGTCTCTTGTCTGGGAAGGCCCTGGCCTGAGCTACTGCGCTCTGGGATTGTAGCGATCCAAGTACATTCTGGCTGAATTCCGCAGCGTTTTTGAAGACCCCGCACGTGTCTCCTCTGCCGAGTCAGCTCTTCTTAACTTAAGTCAATGGACTTCCTCCGTGGGAGACTATGCAGTCCAGTTTCGTATCCTTGCTTCAGAATTGGCATGAAACGACGAGGCCTTGTGTGCTATACTTAAAAAAGGACTTTCTAGTAATATAAAGGACGCTCTTGCTGCACAAGATTCTCCATCTAACCTGTGTGAACTGATCCTTTTGGCCGCACGAATTGATGTACATTTTTCCGAAAGACAGGAGGAGCTCCAAAAAGAAAGTGGATTTCCTGAAATGGCTATGCCAAAGGATCATACTCGTCTCACACTGGAGGAAAGATCCCAACGTCGCAGCAAGAATTTATGTCTATACTATGCCAGTCCGGAGCATTTCCTTAAAGACTGTTCTTCCCATTCTCAGAATCCAGGAAACTGTCTGAACCCAGGATATGTAGGAGGGACTTCTCTGGGTGTGTGCACCGTCTCTTCTCGTTTGAATATCTTCGTATAAGTCCACGTTTCTGCCCAGACTTCTTTCTTCGCTACAGAATTTTTGGACTCTGGTTCTGCTGGCAATTTGATTGATACCTCTCTCGTGCATGAATATCGCCTTCTAGTGAGTTGCCTTGCCAACCCACTGTTTATCTCTTCCGTCACTGGACAAAATCTGGACTGTAGAGTGCTATATCGCATGGAGTCTCTCCTTCTGCAAGTGGGGGTCTCACATAAGGAAAGGATTGAATTCTTTGTGCTACCACATTGTACTTCTCAGGCTCCAACTCCATTCCCCACAGCTTGACTGGAAATCCGGAAAGGTCACTTGCTGGGGACAATGCTGCCATAATCGTTGTCTGGAGTTGGTCCAGCCTAAAATTATTTCTGCTATTTCTTCCATGCCAGGTCTGGCTACCCCCTATCAAGATTTTTCTGATGTTTTTTTGCGAAAGACAGGCCGAGACTTTGCCTCCACATCGTCCTTACGACTGCCCGATTGATTTATTGCCTGGGACTATGTCACCTCGGGGTAGAATCTATCCTTGTCCGTCCCAGAGACTCAAGCCATGCAAGAATACATCCAAGAGAACCTCCAAAAAGGATTTATCTGGAAGTCTTCATCGCCGGCCGGAGCCGGGTTCTTCTTTGTCAGCAAGAAGGATGGTTCTCTCCGTCCTTGTATTGATTACAGAGGTCTCAACATGATCACAGTCAAGAATCGTTATCCTCTTCCTCTGATCTCAGAACTTTTTGATTGTCTTCAGGGGGCCAAAGTCTTCTCCAAACTGGATTTACGTGGTGCCTACAACCTGATTCAAATTCGAGAGGAAGACGAATGGAAAACGGCTTTCAACACCCGCAAGGGACATTTTGAGTATCTTGTGATGCCTTTTGGCCTTTGCAATGCTCCAGCTGTTTTCCAGGAATTCGACAATTGTCACGATTCGGCTTGGCTGGAGGTGGATCCTCTGTGCCAGAGAGGGATTGGCGTGGACCGTGTCGGTGGACCGGTTCTAAGTTGCTACTGGTATTCACCAGAGCCCGCCGCAAAGCGGGATGGTCTTGCAGCGGCGGTAGCAACCAGGTCGTATCCACCGGCAACGGCTCAACCTCTCTGGCTGCTGAGATAAGCGTGGTACAAGGGAGTAGACAAGAGCAATGTCGGACGTAGCAGAAGGTCAGGGCAGGCAGCAAGGATCATAGTCAGGGGCAACGGCAGGAGGTCTGGAACACAGGCTAGGAACACACAAGGAAACGCTTTCACTGGCACAATGGCAACAAGATCCGGCGAGGGAGTGCAGGGGAAGTGAGGTATAAGTAGGGAAGTGCACAGGTGAAGGTACTGATGAAAACCTGATGCGCCAATCAGTAGCGCACCGTCCCTTTAAATCGCAAAGACCCGGCGCGCGCGCGCCCTAAGGAGCGGGGCCGCAAGCGCCGGGACAGCACAGACGGGGAACGGGTCTGGTAAGGGAATCGAGATGCGCATCGCGAGCGGGCGCGTCCCGCATCGTGAATCGCATCCCGGCTGGGAACATTATCGCAGCGCACCCGGTCGGCAGGTCTGACCGGGGCGCTGTGAATAAGAGAACGCTGTGAGCGCTCCGGGGAGGAGCGGGGACCCGGAGCGCTCGGCGTAACAACAATGATATATTCCGTGACCTTTTCTATACCTGTGTAGTCGTTTATCTGGATGACAAACTGATTTATTCTTCCAGCTTGGAAGAGCATCGTACTCATGTTCGTCTGGTCCTACGATGCCTTCGGAGGAATCATCTCTATGCCAAACTGGAGGAATGCCTTTTTGAGAAATCCAGTCTTCCTTTTCTAGGATACATTGTCTCTCATCAAGGACTGCAAATGGATCCAATAAAATTGTCTGCGGTTTTGGATTGGCCTCGCCCTACCGGTCTGTGGGCTATTCAACATTTCCTGGGATTTGCAAACTACTATCGCCAGTTCATCCCACAGTTTAACCCCTTAAGCACCCAGCCAATTTTCACTGTAGGACCCGGCCATTTTTTGAACATCTGACCACTTTCAATTTAAGCACTAATAACTCTGGGATGCTTTTACCTTTCATTCTGATTCCGAGAATGTTTTTTCGTGACATATTCTACTTTATGTTAGTGGTAAAATTTTGTCGATATTTGCATCGTTTCTTGGTGAAAAATTCCAAAATTTGATGAAAAAATTGAACATTTTGCATTTTTTTTAACTTTGAAGCTCTCTGCTTATAAGGAAAATGAATATTCCAAATAAATTATATATTGATTCACATATAAAACATGTCTACTTTATGACTGCATCATAACGTTGACATCTTTTTACTTTTGGAAGAGATCAGAGGGCTTCAAAGTTCAGCAGCAATTTTCCAATTTTTCACAAAATTTTCAGAATCTAAATTTTTCAGGGACCAGTTCTGTTTTGAAGTGGATTTGAAGGGCCTTCATATTAGAAATGCCCCATAAATGACCCCATTATAAAAACTGAACCCCTCAAAGTATTCAAAATGACATTCAAAAGGTTTATTGACCCTTTAGGTGTTTCACAGGAATAGCAGCAAATTGAAGGAGAAAATTCAAAATCTTCATTTTTTACACTGGCATGTTCTTGTAGACCCAGTTTTTGAATTTTTGCAAGGGATAAAAGGAGAGAAATCTTCCTAAAATGTGTAACCCAATTTCTCTGGAGTAAGGAAATTCCTGATATGTGTATGTCAAGTGTTCGGCTCAGAAGGGAAGGAGCGACAATGGGATTTTGGAGAGTGAGTTTTTCTGAAATGGTTTTTGTGGGGCATGTTGCATTTAGGAAGCCCCAATAGTGCCAGAACAGCAAAAAAAAAAAAAAAAAAAGCCCACATGGCATACTACTTTGGATACTACACCCCTCAGGGCAAGAAACAAGGGGTCCAGTGAGCCTTAACACCCCACAGGTGTTTCACGACTTTTTGTTAAAGTTGGATGTGTAAATGATTTATTTATTTTTTTCCACTAAAATGCTGGTTTTCCCCAAAATTTTAAAATGCCCACCAAAATTTGTAACCCCATCTCTTCTGAGTATGGAAATACCCCAAGTGTGGACGTCAAGTGCTCTGCTGGCGCACTACAATGCTCAGAAGAGAAGGAGTCACATTTGGCTTTTGAAAAGCAAATTTTGCTGAAATGGTTTTTGGAGGGCATGTCCCATTTAGGAAGCCTCTATGGTGCCAGAACAGCAAAAAAAAAAAAAAATCACATGGCATACTATTTTAGAAACTACACCCATCAAGGAACACAACAAGGGGTACAGTGAGCCTTAACACTTCACAGGTGTTTGACGACTTTTTGCTAAAGTCGGATGTGTAAATGAAAAAAAAAAAATTTTCACTAAAATGCTGGTTTTCCCCCACATTTTACATTTTTACAAGGGGTAATAGGAGAAAATGACCCCCAACATTTGGAACCCCATTTCTTCTGAGTATGGAAATACCCAATGTGTGGATGTCAAGTGCTCTGCTGGCGCACTACAATGCTCAGAAGAGAAGGAGCACCATTGAGCTTTTGAAGACAGAATTGGTTGGAATAGAAGTCGGGGGCCATGTGCGTTTACAAATTTAATAAGGGATGCAGTGAGTATTTACTTTGGAACAGTGGGCTGTGTAAATGAAAAATTACATTTTTCATTTTCACAGATCACTGTTCCAAAAATCTGTCAGACACCTGTGGGGCGTAAATGCTCACTGTACCCCTAATTACATTACGTGAGGGGTGTAGTTTCCAAAATGGGGTCATATGTGGGGGGGGGGTCCATTGTTTTGGCTCTATGGGGGCTTTGTAAACACAAGTAGCCTTCAATTCCGGACAAATTTTATCTTCAAAATCCCAATGGTGCTCCTTCTCTTCTGAGCATTATAGTTTACCCGCAGAGGACTTTATATCCACATATGGGGTATGTTCTTACTCGGAATAAATGGGGTTACAAATTTTGGGGGGCTTTTTTCCTATTTTTCCTTGTGAAAAGGAAACATTTTGGGTAACACCAGCATTTTAGTGAAACTTTTTTTTTTCATTTTTCCATCCAAATTTAATGAAAATTCGTCAAACACCTGTGGGGTGTTAAGGCTCACTATACCCCTTGTTACCTTCCATGAGAGGTGTAGTTTCCAAAATGGGGTCACGTGTGGGCATTTTTTTTTTTTTGCGTTTATGGCAGAACCGCTGTAAAATCAGCCACCCCTGTGCAAATCACCAATTTAGGCTTCAAATGTATATGGTGCGCTCTCACTCCTGAGCCTTGTTGTGTGTCCGCAGAGCATTTTACACCCACATATGGGGTATTTCCGTACTCAGGAGAAATTGCGTTACAAATTTTGGGGGGCTTTTTCTCCTTTTACCCCTTATGAAAAGGAAAAGTTGGGGGCTACACCAGCCTGTTAGTGTTAAAAAATAAAAAAAAATTACACTAACAGGCTGGTGTAGCCCCCAACTTTTCCTTTTCATAAGGGGTAAAAGAAGAAAAAGCCCCCCAAAATTTGTAACACAATTTCTCCCGAGTACGGAGATACCCCATATGTGGCCCTAAACTGTTTCCTTGAAATACGACAGGGCTCTGAAGTGAGAGAGCGCCATGCGCATTTGAGGATTAAATTAGGGATTGCATAGGGGTGGACATAGGGGTATTCTAGGCCAGTGATTCCCAAACAGGGTGTCTCCAGCTGTTGCTAAACTCCCAGCATGCCTGGACAGTCAGTGGCTGTCCGTAAATATTGGGAGTTGTTGTTTTGCAACAGCTGGAGGCTCCGTTTTGGAAACACTGCAGTACAATCCGTTATTCATTTTTATTGGGGGGGGGGGGGCAGTGTAAGGGGGTGTTTATGTAGTGTTTTACCCTTTATTATGTGTTAGTGTAGTGTAGTGTAGTGTTTTTAGGGTACATTCACATGGGCGCAGGTTTACAGTGAGCTTCCCGCTAGAAATTTGCGCTGTGGCAAAAAATTTGCCGCAGCTCATACTTGAAGCAGGAAACTTACTGTAAACCTGTCCGTGTGAATGCACCCTGTACGTTCACATGGGGGGGGCAAACTTCCAGCTGTTTCAAAACTACAACTCCCAGCATGTACTGACAGACCATGCATGCTGGGAGTTGTAGTTTTGCAACAGCTGGAGGCACACTGGTTGGAAAACCTTCAGTTAGGTTCCATTACCTAACTCAGTATTTTCCAACCAGTGTGCCTATAGCTGTTGCAAAACTACATCTCCCAGCATGTACTGATCACCGAAGGGCATGCTGGGAGATCTAGTTATGCAACAGCTAGAGGTATGCAACTACAGCTCCCAGCATGCCGAGACAGCTGTTTCGGCATGCTGGGATTTGCAGTTCTGCAACATCTGGAGGGCTACAGATAGAGACCACTGCACTGTGATCTCCAAACTGTGGACCTCCAGATGTTGCTAAACTACAAATCCCAGCATGCACAGACAGCAAACTGCTGTGTGGGCATGCTACGAGTTGTAGTTTTGCAAGATCTAGAGCGCTACAGTATAGAGATCACTGTGCAGGCAGGACGGGGAAAGCGAAAGTAACCCCCCCCCTCCCCGATCTGCTATTGGTGGTCGCGACCACCAATAGCCGGGATAGGAGGGGTGGCACCTCTGACACCTCACTCCTATCGCTACAGGGGGATCGTGGGTGTCTTAGACAACCGCGATCCCCCTTCTATTCTGGGTCACGGGGTCACCGTAGACCCGTATGACCCGGAATCGGCGCAAATCACAAGTGTGAATTCACTTGCGATTTGCGCCGATCGCCGACATGGGGGGTCTAATGACCCCCCTGGGCATTTGCACGGGGTGCCTGCTGATCGATATCAGCAGTCACCTCAGTCCGTACCCCGCCCCGGCGCGCGGCGGGGACCAAAATTCCCACGGGCATACAGGTACGCCCTGGGTCCTTAAGACCCAGGTACAGAAGGTGTATCCATATGCCCTAGGTCCTGTACGGGTTAAAGTCTGCCGTGCCGTCTCCCGTGCTATCAAGACTGGATCTGGGAAAACCTTTTGCCTTGGAGGTTGATGCTTCCTCCATTGGAACAGGCACCATTCTTATCCAGAAAAGTGCCAAGGGTAAAACTGTGACCTGTGGGGTCTTTTCTTAAATCTTCTCACCAGCGGAGAGAAACTGCTTGCTATAAAGCTCGCTTTAGAGGAGTGGCGACATCTGTTGAAAGGATCTCCTCATCCGATCAGTATTTATTCTGACCACAAGAACCTCCTGTACCTTCAGTCAGCCCAACGTTTGAACCCTCATCAGGCAAGGTGGTCTTTGTTTTTCTCCCGATTTAATTTTTTAATTCATTTCCGCCCAGCTAATAAGAGTATCAGAGCTGATGCCCTCTCCTGATCTTCTGACGTTGTAGGTTTGGATCCTACTCCAAGACATATTATCCCTCCTGATCGTCTGATTTCTGCAGCTCCTGCCAATCTTCTACAGCAGCCTCCTGTACCAGTCAGATTGAGACGCAAAATTCTAAACTGGGGTCATTCTTCCTTACTGGCTGGCCATCCTGGAATACGCAAGACACTTCTTCTTATCTCCCGACACTATTGGTGGCCACGTCTGGAACACGATGTCTCTTAATTTGTGCGTTCCTGTACCACTTGTGCTCGAGACAAGACCTCTCGACTGAGACCCGCAGGACTTTTGCAGCCGTTGCCCATTCCTGAGACTCCATGGACTCACATCGCTATGGATTTTATTAACAACCTTTCACCATCACATAATAACACAGTCATCTGGGTTGTGGTAGACCGGTTTTCTAAAATGGCTCATTTCATTCCTCTCCCCAGGCTCCCATCAGCTCCACAACTGGCTAAGCATTTACTTCCTATCTTCCATCTTCATGGTCTTCCAGAAAACATCGTCTCGGACCGTGGAGTACAGCTTGTGTCCAAATTCTGTCGAGCCCTCTGTACCTGTCTTGGCATCAGTTTGGTGGATTTCTCCTCTGCCTACCACCCCCAGTCCAATGGTCAGGTGGAAAGGGTAAATCAAATTTTGGAGACTTATTTACGCCATTTTGTTTTGCCTCGTCAGGACAACTGGGTAGATCTTCTTCCCTGGGCCGAATTTTCCTACAATCAGAAAGACTCTGAGTCCAAAAAGACATCTTAGTTTTTTATTGTTTTTGGTCATCATTCCAAGTCTCCTCTTCCGGTCCCCGTCTGTTCCAGTCTCCCTGCTGTAGATGAACTGGTCAGAGATTTCTCCTCCATTCGGCGACAGACTCGGCAATCTTTATCGCTGGCATCCTCCCGAATGAAGAACCAGGCGGACAAGAAAAGAAGATCTCCTCCATCCTTCTCTCCTTGTGATAAAGTTTGGTTATCTTCTAAATTTATCTGGTTTAAAATCCCAAGTTACAAACTTGGTCCTCGTTTCCTGGGTCCGCTCGAGGTATTACAAAAAATCAATCCAGTTTCATACAAACTCTGCTTGCCACCGTATTTATGTATTCCTAACTCCTTTCATGTTTCTCTCCTCAAACCTCTGTTTATCAACCGTTATTCTCAAAGAAAAAATTCCGCTCCAACTCCTGTCTCCGGTTCCTCAGATATTTTTCAAGTTAAAGAAATCCTGGCCTCTAAAATTGTACGTGTCAAAAAAAATTTTGGGGTCGATTGGAGGGGTTTTGGTCCTGAGGAGAGGTCCTGGGAGCCTGAGGAAAACATCTTAGACCGTAATCTCCTCAAAAAATCTTTGTCCCACAAGAAGAGGGGGAGACCAAAGGGGGGGCACTGTAACGAGCCGCACTCTGGCCGGACATACGGGCCGTGAGCGTATCTTCTCCCCTGTGTCAGCTCCCGGTGGGGCTGGGATTCGCATCGCAGGACGCGCCCGCATGCGAGTCCCAGCCCGTCACTCACCTCCGTCCCCAGTCTCTGTCCCTAAGCTCCGACGCACGTGCCCCCGCCTCCTAGCGCGCGCCGGAGCTTTGAAATTTAAAGGGCATGTGTGCCCGTAATTAGTGATCACACCTCCACCTTTCTTATAAGTTTTTGCTCCTCCCAAGTACCCCTGCCGGATCTTTGTTTGCCTTGCACCTAAGAGAAAGCAGTACTTATTATTCCTTGCTGTGCACCAGACCTTTGTTTTCCGTGACCGGACCATGTTTCTAGCCGCCAGCCTATTGACCTTCTGCTACCCTACTGACTACGCTCCTGTGCCGCCTGCCCTGACCTCTAGCCTGCACGACTATGTCCTGCCTATTCCTTTGGTACCATGCTTCACCTCAGCCGCCTGTGTGGTCGAGTCGTACCAGGGGTAGAGACCTGGGTGTCGCCTGCCGCAGCAAGTCCAACCTGCCTTGCAAGTCCAGTGGATCTACTACATCCCCTGTTCCAGACTACCTTGGTTTTACGGATCTACTACTCCCTGGGTGCCTGCTGTCTGCGATGAGTCTTACAGCATATCAGTACTAAAATTGCAATTCATAGTATACATAGTTACATAGTTAGTACGGTCGAAAAAAGACATATGTCCATCAAGTTCAACCAGGGAATTAAGGGGTAGGGGTGTGGCGCGATATTGGGGAAGGGATGGGATTTTATATTTCTTCATAAGCATTAATGTTATTTTGTTCCATAAATGTATCTAATCCTGTTTTAAAGCTGTTAATTGTTCCTACTGTGACCAGTTCCTGAGGTAGACCGTTCCATAAATTCACAGTCCTCACGGTAAAGAAGGCGTGTCGCCCCTTGAGACTAAACTTTTTCTTCTCCAGACGGAGGGAGTGTCCCCTCGTCCTTTGGGGGGGTTTAACCTGGAACAGTTTTTCTCCATATTTTTTGTATGGGC
Organism: Hyla sarda; assembly: GCF_029499605.1. Classification (NCBI taxonomy): domain Eukaryota; kingdom Metazoa; phylum Chordata; class Amphibia; order Anura; family Hylidae; genus Hyla; species Hyla sarda. The sequence goes on along the minus strand of NW_026608774.1, from coordinate 278,736 downwards.
CATTAATATACTTATATACGTTTATCATATCCCCCCTTAAACGTCTCTTCTCAAGACTAAACAATTGTAACTCCTTTAATCGCTCCTCATAGCTAAGATGTTCCATGCCCCATATTAGTTTAGTCGCGCGTCTCTGCACCCTTTCCAACTCCGCAGTGTCCCTTTTATGGACAGGTGCCCAAAACTGAACAGCATATTCCAGGTGAGGCCGTACCAATGCTTTATAAAGGGGGAGTATTATGTCCCTGTCCCTTGAGTCCATGCCTCTTTTTATACATGACAATATCCTGCCGGCTTTGGAAGCAGCAGCCTGACATTGCATGCTATTCTGTAGTCTGTGATCTACAAGTACACCCAGATCCTTCTCTACCAGTGACTCTGCCAGTTTAATCCCCCCTAAGACATACGATGCATGCAGGTTATTAGTACCCAGATGCATAACTTTACATTTATCCACATTGAACCTCATTTGCCAAGTGGATGCCCAGACACTTAGTCTATCCAAGTCATCCTGTAACTTATGCACATCCTCTATAGACTGTACCGTGCTACAAAGCTTGGTGTCATCTGCAAAGATAGAAACAGAGCTGTTAATACCATCCTCTATATCATTGATAAATAAATTAAACAACAGCGGGCCCAGTACTGAACCTTGGGGTACACCACTAATAACCGGGGACCAATCAGAGTACGAATCATTGACCACCACTCTCTGGGTACGATCCATGAGCCAGTGTTCAATCCAGTTACAAACTAAAGTTTCCAAGCCCAAGGACCTTAACTTACCTGTCAGACGTCTGTGAGGGACAGTATCAAATGCTTTGGCAAAATCCAGAAACACTATATCCACAGCCATTCCTCTGTCAAGGCTTCTACTCACCTCTTCATAAAAGCAAATTAGATTGGTTTGACAACTTCTATCCTTAGTAAACCCATGCTGGCTATCACTTATAATACAATTATCCCCTATGTATTCCTGTATGTAATCCCTTATAAGTCCTTCAAACAATTTACCCACAATGCACGTTAAACTTACCGGTCTATAGTTTCCTGGGGAAGACCTAGAGCCCTTCTTGAAGATTGGCACCACATTCGCCTTGCGCCAGTCCCTTGGCACAATACCAGACACCATAGAATCTCTAAATATCATGAACAGGGGTACAGATATTACTGAACTTACCTCTCTAAGAACTCTTGGGTGTAGTCCATCCGGCCCTGGGGATTTGCTTACATTTATATCACTTAACTTACCTTGTACCATCTCTACATTAAGCCAGTTCAGTACATTACATGATGTGTTACCAGCACTGACCTGGCCAATGTCAGCTCCTTTTTCCCTAGTATATACAGAACTAAAGAACCCATTCAGTAGCTCCGCCTTCTCTTGATCGCCTGTGACAACCTCCCCATTATCATTATTAAGGGGTCCTACATGCTCTGTCCTTTTTTTTTTTGCATTTATATATCTAAAAAAATATTTAGGATTAGTTTTGCTTTCTTTGGCCACCTGTCTCTCATTTTGAATTTTTGCTGTTTTTATTAAATTTTTACAGATTTTATTAAGCTCTTTGTACTGTTTAAATGTTATCGCTGACCCATCAGATTTGTATTTTTTGAAGGCTATTTTTTTGCTGTTTATTGCTCTTTTAACCTCATTTGTCAGCCATGTAGGATTTAATTTTAATCGTTTATATTTGTTCCCCTTTGGTATATATTTAGCTGTATAGTTATTTAGAGTTGATTTAAAGATGTCCCATTTACCTTCTGTATCAGTATTTGAGAACACCTCCCCCCAGTCTATGTCCTGTAGTGCAGCCCTCAGCCCAGGGAAGTTTGCCTTTTTAAAGTTATATGTTTTTGCCTTCCCCGCCTGTCTTTGTTTTCTACATTTTAAGTCAAAAGTAACTATATTGTGGTCGCTATTACCAAGGTTTTCCCGCACAGTTACATTACCAATCAGCTCTGCGTTGTTGGAAATGATCAGATCCAACAAGGCATCACTTCTTGTTGGGTCCTCCACAAACTGGCCCATAAAATTATCCTGCAATAAATTTAGGAATTGTCGCCCCTTTGTAGTTTTAGCCAACCCCGGACCCCAATCTATATCTGGATAGTTAAAATCTCCCATTATTACCACTGTACCTGCCCGGGTGGCCCTCTCTATTTGTTTATGAAGCCGAACATCTATCTCTTCAGTGATATTAGGGGGTCTGTAGATTACCCCAAATATTATTTTTTCAGTATTTCCCTCCTTTTGTAATTCTACCCACAGTGATTCCACCTCCTCAAAATCATCACACACTATGGCATCGTTCACACTGACTTTCATACCACTTCTTACATACAGACAGACTCCACCACCTTTTCTGTTCATTCTATCCTTGCGAAACAATGTAAACCCCTGCAGATTGACAGCCCAGTCATGCGAGGAGTCCAGCCATGTCTCAGTGACCCCAACTATATCAATATGTTCCTCCAGTATCAAGGCCTCAAGCTCCCCCATTTTATTTGCTAGGCTTCTGGCATTTGTGAACATACACTTTACATTTCCATCATTTATGTTATTGGGGTTAATGGGATTCAAGGGTGTAAGTTTTATTTTCCTATGAAGCCTATTCCTATTAACTATTCTAACCCCTCCCTCCGGTCCACCCCCAGGTACATTTATAATTCCCACCTCTCTATCTACACTATCTTCCCCCTCTTTGCTGTAGGTTCCCTCCCCCCAAGTCCCTAGTTTAAACACTCCTCCACCCTTCTAGCCATCTTCTCCCCAAGCAAAGCTGCACCCTCCCCATTGAGGTGCAGCCCGTCCCTACGGTAGAGCCGGTAACCGACAGCGAAGTCAGCCCAGTTCTCCATGAACCCAAACCCTTCCTTCCTACACCAGCTTCTGAGCCACTTGTTTACCTCCCTGATCTCCCGCTGCCTCTCTGGTGTGGCTCGTGGTACTGGTAGTATTTCAGAAAATACTACCTTGGAGGTCCTTGCCTTAAGCTTGCGGCCTAAGTCCCTGAAATCATTTTTAAGGACACTCCACCTACCTCTTACTTTGTCATTGGTGCCAATATGTACCATGACTGCTGGGTCCTCTCCAGCCCCGCCCAGCAACCTGTCAACCCGATCCGCGATGTGCCGAACTCGTGCGCCAGGCAGACAACACACTGTTCGGCGATCCCGGTCTTTGTGACAGATTGCCCTGTCTGTCCCCCTAATAATTGAGTCCCCCACCACTAGTACCTGTCTGGCCTGCCCTGTACTCCTCCCTCCCTCCTTACTGGAGCAGACACCCCCCTGGCGGTCAGAGGCGGTATCCTGCTGCAGTTCTGCTAGCTCTGTAATGGCATCCCCCTCATCTGCCAAGCGGGCAAACTTGTTGGGGTGTGCCAGTTCAGGACTAGCCTCCCTGACACTTTTTCCCCTACCCCTCTTTCTAACTGTAACCCAGCTAACTGCCTGACTGTCCTGCAACTCCGTCCCACTGTCCTCCCCCACCTCTATTCCCGAGAGTGCCTGCTCAGTGAGCACGAGACTCCTCTCCATGTTGTTAATGCTTCTCATTGTTGCCAGTCGCCCCTCTAGATCCAGGATCTGGGCTTCCAAACGGACAACTAGCACACATCTCGCACAACAATATGCACCCTCAAACTGTTGTTCAAGGATTGCATACATTGAACAGGATGTACATTGGACTGCATTTTCCAACATGGAGGCCATCTAGTTATGGGGATTTCACAAATGTATAGGAAAAAACAGACAGTCAAAATGACACTTAAAATTTTTTTGTAGACCTTGTGGGTTCAGAAATTAACACTCACAGCGATCTCAACCTCCTGCTTTCAAACTCCTGTTTTTGTAACTCCTCTTTCACGCCCCCTCTTACACAGCAACACTCAGAAAGAGCAAGCTCTCAATAAGAGTCCCAAGCTAAGATTTATACACCTGTGCCCAATCTACTCCTCCTCCCCCTAGAGGTGGAACAGAGAAAAAAAAAAAAAAAAATGAAAAAGGGTGTTTAAACTCTAACAGTTATCCCACTATGTGCAAAAGAGAAAAACTTACCCAAAATATGAATGTAGACTATAGGCAGTCGCACCCACTCCACAGATTCACTCCGCACAACAGATAATCACAGTTTTTGTAACTCCTCTTTCACGCCCCCTCTTACACAGCAACACTCAGAAGAGCACTTCATCCATTCCTGGAAAATAAATGTAGGGCACCCCCATCTGTTCCAAATCTCCACTTCACCCCTATATACCTTCCCTATGGGGTGTACTGTTTGTAATAAGCTCACATGTGGTTGTTCTTTTCTTGTATTTTCCTCTGAATGTATGTAACTGTTAGGTCCGTAACAAAAATCTGCCTCAAATACGAAGAGTTCTCGTCATGAGCTCTATTTCCAGGCGACAAATCAGAGTCACATGTTAGTTGTTCCCAGAAAGATGAAGCAGAGCATAGGTTGAAAATTGCTATTTTCAAAAGCTACCCTTCATCCATTCCTGGAAAATAAATTTAGGAAACACCTGTGTGTTCAAAATGTCCTCATTAGCCCTATACCCATTCCTATACCCATGTGGGTGTTTCATTTTTGTATTTTCCTCTGAATGTATGTAACCGTCAACTACTGATATGCCATAGGCCTCAAATGCAAACAGACCTCTATGACTTCTGAGCCTTGTTGTGCGCCTGCCCAGCCCGTTACTCCATATGTGGATGTGTTTCCATAGTCAGGAGAAAAAGCCCTCCAAAATTTGTAACCCAATTACTCCAATTACCCCTTGCAAAATTTTAAAAAATTGGGTAACCCCAGCATTTTAGTGTAACATAGTAACATAGTTCATAAGGTTGAAAAAAGACCAGAGTCCATCAAGTTCAACCTATATCCCTAATAAGTCCCTATTGAGTTGAGTTGATCCAGAGGAAGGCAAAAAACCTTCATACTAGAGGTAAAAATTCCTTCCCGACTCCAAATATGGCAGTCAGAATAAATCCCTGGATGGATGTTTCAATTTATGGCCCACTGTTCAAAATACCTGTGAGGTGTAAGTACTCACTGTACCCATTGTTACCTTCCTTGAGGGGTGTAGTTTCAAAATTGTGGTCACTTGCCGGAGTTTTTTTTAAAGATTTTATGTCAGAACCTCAACCATTGCAGTGCAAATCACAACTTCGGGCCTCAAATCTCATCGGTGCTGTCTTACTCCTAAGCTCTGTTTTGCACCCGAATAGTGCTTTTCAACCTTATATGGGGTATTTTCTTATTCTGGAGAAATTGGACTACAAATTTTGTGGAGACAATTCAGTCATAAAAATCAATGATTTCCCTTTTACGGCCCACTGTTTAAAAAACATGTGAGTTGTAAGTACTCACTATAACCCTTGTTACGTTCCTTGAGGGGTGTAGTTTCCAAAATGGTGTCACATGTGTGGGGTGACTGCTGTTCTTGCACAATGGGGGCTTTGTAAACGCACCTGGCCCCCGACTTTAATTCCAACAAACTTTTCACTCCAAAAGCCCAATGGCGTTCCTTCTATTCTGAGCATTGCAGTGCGCCCGCAGAGCACTTTACATCCACATATGGGGTATTTTCTTTCTCTAAATTTGCACTACAAATTTTAGGGGCATTTTGCCCGATTTCTCCATGTAAAAATGAAACATTTGGGGTCACACTATAATATAAAAAAATCTAATTTTTCACTTTTATGGCCCACTTTTTAAAAAAATCTGTGAGGTGTTAGTACTCACAGTACTCACTCATTGTTATGTTCCTGGAGGGGTCTAGTTTCCAAAATGGTGACTTATATGGGGGGGTTTCTGCTGTTCTGGCACCATGGGAGGATTGCAAATGCACATAGCCCCCGACTTCAATTTCTGCAAAATTCTCTCTCCAAAATTCCAATGGCGCTCCTTCTATTCTGAGACCTGTAGTGCACCAGCAGAGCACTTAACGTCCACATATGGGGCATTTTCTTAATCGGGATAAATTGTGCTTCAAATTTTGGGGTCCATTTTCAACAATTACACCATGTGAAAATGAAAAAATTGGAGTAACACCATCATTTTAATGTTAAAATCAACGTTTTCACTTTTACAGCCCACTGTTCAAAAAATCTGTGAGGTGTAAGTACTCACTGTAACCCTTGTTATGTTCCTGCAGGGGACTTGTTTCCAAAATGGTGTCACATGTGGGGGATTTCTGCTGTTCTGGCACCATGGGAGGTTTGTAAATGCACATAGCCCCCGACTTCAATTTCAGCAAAATTCTCTTTCCAAAAGTCCAATGGCGCACCTTCTGTTCAGAGACCTGTAGTGCGGCAGCAGAGCACTTAACCTCCACATATGGGGTGTTTTCTTAATAAGAAGAAATTGGGCTTTCAATTTTGGGGACCATTTTCTCCTATTACTCCTTGTGAAAAAGAAAAATTTGGGGTAACACCATCATTTTAGTGTTAAAAAGTAACATTTTTAATGTTCACGTCCAAATACAATGCAAAGTCGTCAAACACCTGTGAGGTGTTAAGGCTCACTATACCCCTTGTTACGTTCCTTGAGGGGTGTAGTTTCCAATATAGTATGCTATGTGGGGTTTTATTGCTGTTCTGGCACCATGGAGGCTTCCTAAATGCATGGCCCCCAAAAACCATGACCGCAAAATTCATTTAAAAAAATTCCACAGTTGCTTTTTCCCTCTTGAGCCATGTTGTGAGCTCTCAGAGCACTTTATGTCAACATATGAGGTATTTCCATACTCGAGAGAAATTGGGCTACAAATTTTGGGGGGCTTTTACTCCTAATACTACTTTTAAAATTGAAAAAAATGGGATTACAGGAACTTATTAGTGTAAAAAATTACATTTTGATTTTTCTCCCACACTTTTCTGCTCTTCTTGTGAAAGACCTTAAGGGTTAACAAACTTTCTGAATGTCCTTTTGAATACTTTGAGGGGTGTAGTTTCTATAATGGGGTCATTTATAGGGCATTTCTTACAGAAAGGCCCCTCAAATCCACTTCAAACTTAACTGGTCCCTGAAAAATTCAGATTATGAAATTTTCGTGAAAATTTTGAAAATTGCTGCTATACTTTGAAGCCCTCTGATGTGTTCAAAAAGTAAAAAAAAATGCCAACTTTATGATGTCAACATAAAGTAGACATATTGTATTTGTGAAACAATATATATTTTTTTGGGAATATTCATTTTCCTTACAAGCAGAGAGCTTCAAAGTTAGAAAAATGCAAAATTTTCCAAATTTTCATGAAACTTGGGGATTTTTCACCAAGAAAGGATGCAAGTAATGATGAAAATTTACCACCAAAATAAAGTAGAATATGTCGCGAAAAAACCTCAGAATCAGAATAAAAGGTAAAAGCATCAGAGTTATTAATGCATAAAATGACAGTGGTCAGAATTGCAATAAAGTCCTTAAGGTGAAAATAGGCAGATTCCCTAAGCGGTTAAAGGGGTACTCCGGTGGAAAACTTTTTTTTAACCCCTTAAGGACCGGGGGTTTTTCCGTTTTTGCATTTTCGTTTTTTGCTCCTTGCCTTTAAAAAATCATAACTCTTTCAATTTTGCACCTAAAAATCCATATGATGGCTTATTTTTTGCGCCACCAATTCTACTTTGTAATGACTTCAGTCATTTTGCCCAAAAATCTACGGTGAAACGGAAAAAAAAATCATTGTGCGACAAAATTGAAAAAAACGCAGCTTTGTAACTTTTGGGGGCTTCCGTTTCTATGTAGTACATTTTTCGGTAAAAATGACACCTTCTCTTTATTCTGTAGGTCCATACGATTAAAATGATCCCCTACTTATATAGGTTTGATTTTGTCGGACTTCTGGAAAAAATCATAACTACATGCAGGAAAATTAATAAGTTTAAAATTGTCATCTTCCGGCCCCTATAACTTTTTTTATATTTTTCCGCGTATGGGGCGGTATGAGGGCTAATTTTTTGCGACGTGATCTGAAGTTTTTAACGGTACCATTTTTGCATTGATAGGACTTATTGATCGCTTTTTATTCATTTTTAAATGATATAAAAAGTGACTAAAAATGCACTATTTTTGACTTTGGAATTTTTTTGCGCGTACGCCATTGACTGTGCGGTTTAATTAACGATATATTTTTATAATTCAGACATTTCCGCACGCAGTGATACAATATATGTTTATTTTCATTTACACTGTGTTTTTTTTTTTTTTTATGGGAAAAGGGGGGTGATTACAACTTTTAATAGGGGAGGGGTTAAATGATCTTTATTCACTTTTTTTTTGCAGTGTTATAGCTCCCATAGCGACCTATAACACTGCACACACTGATCTCTTATACTGATCATTTTTATCCCATAGGGACCTATAACACTGCACACACTGATCATTGTTATCCCATAGGGACCTATAATACTGAACACACTGATCTCTTATACTGATCATTGTTATCTCATAGGAGACTATAACACTGCACACACTGATCTCTTATACTGATGATTGTTATCCCATAGGGACCTATAACACTGCACACACTGATCTCTTATACTGATGATTGTTATCCCATAGGGACCTATAACACTGCACACACTGATCTTTCACATTGATCACTGGTTTCTCATAAGAAACCAGTGATCGATGATTCTGCCGCTTGACTGCTCATGCCTGGATCTCAGGCACTGAGCAGTCATTCGGCGATCGGACAGCGAGGAGGCAGGTAGGGACCCTCCAGCTGTCCTGCAAGCTGTTCAGGATGCCGCGATTTCGCCGCAGCTATCCCGAACAGCCCACTGAGCTAACCAGTTTTTACTTTCACTTTTAGCCGGGTGGCTCAGCTTTGAGCGCGCGGCTAAAGGGTTAATAGCGCGTGGCACCGCAGGGCCCGCCGTGATATGATGCAGGGTCACCGTGGGACCCCACGTTATAACATGGGAGCGGGACCAAGGACGTACTCATACGTCCTTGGTCCTTAAGGGGTTAAATGAACAGGTGCCAGAAAGTTAAACAGATTTGTAAATTACTTCTATTAAAAAATCTTTACCCTTCCAGTACTTTTTAGCAGCTGTATACTGCAGAGGAAATTCTGTTCTTTTTGAATTTCTTTTTTGTCTTGTCCACAGTGCTCTCTGCTGACAACTAATGTCCGTATCAGGAACTGTCCAGAGCAGGAGAAAATCCCCATAGCAAACCTATGCTGCTCTGGACAGTTCCTGACATGGACAGAGGTGTCAGCAGAGAGCACATCCTGTGGTTTCAGTGTGTGCAGCTGTCGGGTGTGGCTCCATTTGCTCTCCAGACTTCCAGGCAGAGAAGCAGGTTTTTACATCGGGCTTTCCCAGGAGCGTGGCAGGCTCCTTGGGAGGGCTTTCCTGCATGGAGCCTCGGGCTTCTACCTCTCATTCCCGGCTGGCGAGAGGGGGGAAGAAAGTGTCTACAGCCGGATTCAAGGTCGGGGTGAGACGTTCCAGCAGGGCCCGCAGAAATGTGGAGCCCACTCCCCTGACCGGATCAGAGGGACATAAGGCATCAGCAAAGACCAGCGGTCCTTCTGTTACCCCGGAACCCCAGCAATGGGGGGCACGGGGACCAAGGGAGTCATTGGCGACATATGGCTCAAGGATACAAGCAAAGATGGCGGAGTACGAAGAGCTGGGCAGGAAGCTGAGGACTCTGAGAGAGGACCTGAGATTTGCCCGCTACCAGGCTGACCAGGGCCCTACAGGTAAGAGGCAGAAGTTCACTGCCCAGGTGCGGGCTCTGAAGATAGAGGTGGCGGAGGTGGAGGAGGCCAAAAGAAAAATCTCTGAGGGGGCAGGATTCCTAAAAGAAAAACTGGTTAATGAGGAGAGATTCAAGGAAAGGAAGTATGGTGCATGCTGCCCTCAGGAGAGCAGTGAGGAGGAAGGAGGGGAGGAAGATGGCGGAGAGTCGGCTGTGGGAAGTGAAATGGATGCCACCCCTAGTGTGTGTGAGCCCCAGCCCCCCCAAGATAGCTACCCTGAGCCAGCCCAGGTGGCGCTACCCTCCAGTGATGGGGAGACAGAGGAGAGCGGTGAGGAGGAGCTGGCCAGTGGGGGTTTGCTGCAAGCCATTATACAGCAGGAGTCCCCTACCCGTATGGAGGATTTTACCTTTGGTGAGGATCTCGGTAAAGATGATCTAGTAAAGAAAAGGAAGAAAAGGCAGAAGGTTCAGGAGACTGTGACTTATGTGTTTCGTCCTTTCCAGCAGTCTGGGCCAGCTGTAAAGTTGGTTCAGACTGCTGGGCCCCCCAAACTGCCAGTCCCCGTTTCTGTGGTGAAGCGGGGCCAGAAAGGGGGGTACAGCATGGCGTCCAAGACGGCAGAGGACGCTATAGAGCCAGCAAGTCCTATTGGGCTTAAGGTGAGCAGCCCTGGTGCTGCGGGAGCGCCCCAGGGTGGCGGGGGGCGTGTCCAGGCACCAGGGGCAAGCTATGCTACTGTTTGTTTGGGGAGCGGTTCCCCAGGTGTTGCTGGCACTGAGGGGCACTTCCCTGTGAGGGGGGGGAGTGTCCAGATAAGTGATATGTCTGTGTGCTTGGGGGGCGGTCCCCCGAGTGCCGTGGACATTACCGGCGCTGCAGGGCACTCCTCTGTGAGGGGGGGGAGTGTCCGGGCATCGGGAGTGGAAAACGGTCGGTCTGTGTGTTCTGTGGGTGCTGCGGGGCACTCTCCTGTGAGGGGGGGGAGTGTCCGAGTGCCAGTGCCAGCCTCAGAGCCCGTGCAGTCGGGAAGACATGGTGATGGCGTTGTGGGAGGAGCTGGGGTGCGCTCGGAGGGGCAGCCCCAGGCTCAGGCAGTAACATCGCCCATGGAGGAGGAGCCATCAGAGTCGACCCCAGCAACAGCAAAGCCAGCGAAAAAGACTCTGTTAAAACCGGCAGTACTACAAGTCCCAGCCAGCCCAGGATATGTTAGGCACAACGCGAGTGTAGGGGGTGAGGATGATGGGTGTGGTAGTGTTGTGAATGAGAAGAGTGCATGTGGGAGTGTTAGTGGAGTGAATAATGGTGGGAGTAGTGGTGGTATGAATACAAAGTCTGGTATGGATGATGAGAATTGTGGTGTGAATGTTGGTGGGTGTAGTGGTGTGAATGGTGGTCCTGGGTCTGAGTCTGGGTCTGGTTCGGCTGCCCCCCCGGTAGTGACTGCTCCTAGGAGCTATGCTCATGTCGCTGCCGGGGGGTCCCCCTCTCCATCCGGCCCCGGGGGTCACTTGCAGCAGCGCCTCCTGGAGGCTCTACGTAGGGGCGACAGGTCAATCGAGGTAGAGGGAAGGGGTGAGGTCGACCTGTCTTTCTGGATAGAGAGGCACGGTTTGGGGGCATTCCGAGAGCAGAATGGGGAGGTGGTCTGGTCCCTCCCGACACCCGGGCAGGACAATAACCGTAGGAACGTGGTCCGTCTGATTTGGAGGGGCAAGGATGTGTGCCCGCCTCGCGCTAAAGTGGTTGAGCTCCTCCTCCAGATGGAATTCAGGGCGAATGACATCTTTGCTCTGATTCACCCCTATGGTTCGTCTGAGTTTGATGTCAGTTTCGTTCGGCCGGAGGGTCTTGAACTCTTCTGGTCGAACTACGAAGTGGCAAAAAACGAGCCCGGCTGGCGGGAGTTCGCCGTAAAGGCGATTTCCCGTCAGAATGCTGTCAAGAAGGTGACCGTTTTGACCCGTAACGAGTCACTTTCTTGTTATGATATCATGACCTGGCTCGGACGGTATGGGGATGTGACGGACATGCCCAAGAAAAACTTGGATGAGCACGGGATCTGGTCCGGGGCCTGGACGTTTTCCGTCAAACTCAAGCGTTCAGGGAGTACGGTTGCCCACATTCCGTCAGCCGCCTTCCTTGGACGTGATAGGATCCAGGTCTTCTACCAGGGGCAGCCTAAGGTCTGTCACAGGTGTGGCAGCCCCACCCACTTTAGCGCAGCCTGTACTGTGCAGGTCTGCGCTTTGTGTGGTGGGGTGGGTCATCTGGCCGCATCCTGTCGGCAGATCCGGTGCCACCTGTGTGGTGTCCTCGGTCACCCTTTCAGCCGTTGTCCTAGCGCCTTCGCCCATGCGGCGGCCGCTCCAGCTGAGGAGAGCTGTGACGTTGCCTCGGCTGGGGAGGGTACGGGCAGGGATGGGGGCGCAACAGGGCTAGTGAGGAGGAAAAAGGGCCCTGCCAAACTAAGGCGGGAGGAAAATCGTAGAAGGAGTAGGGAGCTGGAGAGTGCCCAGGTGGCGGGGGTAGCTTCAGTCCCTGCTCCTGAAGCTGGCCCTGTAACTGCTGAAGCCCTGGTGGAGAATGTGCTGGATGAGGAGATCAGGAGACTTCACAGAGAGGAAAGCAATATGGCCGACCCTTCCGATTCCTCCCACTATGAAAGTGTGGATGAGGAAAGTGGGGTGAGGCCCAAAAAGAAAGAAAAGGGCAAAAGGAAAGGGAGAAAGAAGAGGTCAGAGCCCTCTGAAGCTCCTGGTACTACGGGCCAGGTCCAAAGCGGAAGCCTGGCTGCCCCCCCTCTGATTGACCTGTCAAACCGGTACCTCGTCCTCGATACCATCTCCTCCCCCTCCTTGGAGGGGGAAGGTGAGGGCGGGGTGCCTCGGGAGAAAGAGCCTCTGGGGGGAACTGGGCCCTGTCCTGTCGAGGCACCTTCCTCAGAGGGCAGGGCTAGACCGGGGCCGGACGGACACGGGGACCTTATGGACCAATCGGAGTCTAAAAAAAGATGTAAGAGTGGTCCTGCCCTTTCGTCGTCTTCGGGGGATGAGGGGGCTAAAAAGAAGGGGAAAAAGAAATAAATGGTGAGGCCATCTAATTCAATCACCCTGTATGGCGGCACTCACCCCATTGACGCTGGCATCTATTAATTGTGCCAGCATAAAGTCGGATACGGCTAGATTTGCAGCCTTTGATTTTCTCGGCCGTGTTGAAGCCGACATTTTGTATCTGCAGGAGACCAGGTTGTCAGATCTAGCCTCCCTGGTAAAAGCCAGGAGAGAGTGGAGGCGCGGCCCCTCCCACTGGTCTCTTGCGGCTGAGTCGTATAGTGGGGTGGCGGTCCTTTTTACCGCTCCTGTTGAATGCCGACGGGTTATTGAATTAGAAATGGGGAGGTGCCTGATCTTAGATGTCTTCATGAAGGGACAAGAGCTCCGACTCATTAACATCTACGCCCCGCAAACTAAGCGGGGCCGTAAAGATCTCTTTATGAGGATTAAGCCCTTTCTTTTTACGAGTCGGCAGGTGATCTTTGGAGGGGACTTCAATAATGTCACGAGGTCCCAAGATAGGAGAGGCTCCAATGGTCCGCTGACTTGCGATAGTGTGGCACTGATTAGCATAACTAGAGAAGCTCGCCTAGAGGATGCCCACATCCGGAGCCCCTCGGGCCACGCGGGTTTCACCTATCATCAAGGTAGTCGCAGGTCTAGAATAGATAGGTTTTATTTGAAGGAGGAAGCCGTCTCTTCCGCAGTGTCCGTGGTTGAGGTGGAGTTCTCCGATCACTGTATGATTTTGTTTTCCCTGAATGTTTCAGAGACCCCCCGGATGGGAAAAGGTTATTGGAAGCTGAATTCGTCCCTCCTGGAGGAAGCGGAGGTAAGACAGTCCTTTGAGGATTTTCTTCAGAGTCAGGTACCTTTACTGGATCTTTGTAGTAGTAAGTCAGAGTGGTGGGAGATATTCAAGAAGCGGGTTGCGGGGTTCTTCCGCCAGCTCTCGAGCCTCAGGTCCCTGAACAGGTATCGCTTGTATCAGGGTCTGAGGAGGAAACTCGAGCTTCTCGTCTCGACTGGAGGTAGCCGAGAGGATATCTCCAGAGTGAAGTCCTTGCTGATGAGGTGTCAGTACGATAGGCACGCATCTTTGGTTTTTGAGAGGGATTTCGGGAAGTACCGCTCGCCCGACCCTTACAGAAACTGTAAGATGTCAGTGAGTAGTAAAGTCATTTCAGGACTGATTGATAGTACGGGATCTCTGAATCGGTCCAGATCAGGGATCTTGGAGGTCGTCAGATCCTTCTACTCGCACCTCTTGGGAAGGAAGGATCTAGATCGAGACAGGATGTCGGCTTTCCTGGCTGAAACCATTCCTGAGCCAGGGGTAGACCCCTCTCTTGTTGTTTTGGCAGAAGAAATCAGGGAAGAGGAAGTGAGACTGGCGATCGAGGGGCTTGCCCCTAAGAAGTCGCCAGGTCCGGATGGCTTAACATCCGAGTGGTACAGGACCTTTAAGGAGTCTTTAGCTCCCCTCTTGACTGAGGTATTCAATGAGTGTCTCTCCTCGGGCACTCTGCCGAAGTCAATGAGGAGGTCAGCCCTGATTCTTCTCTCAAAGGGTAAAGATCCCAGCCGAATTGAGAATTGGAGGCCCATAGCTCTTCTCAATACGGACAGGAAGCTTCTGGCCAAGATACTGTTTAATCGGCTGGTGAAGTTTGCACCCCGGCTCCTTTCGGGGACTCAGCACTGCTCTGTTCCGGGCCGAAGCACCTTAAGTGCTGTCCTTGGTGTCAGGGAGGCAGTGGAGCGGAGTAGTGCGGGTTTCTGGAAGGGGTACTTGCTGTCCCTGGATCAGGCCAAGGCGTTTGATCGGGTGAACCACGAGTACCTCTGGTCCGTCCTCCTGAGATATGGCTTACCGAGTACTTTTGTTAATTGGCTTAAGATCTTGTATGCAGGGGCAGAGAGTTTCCCGCTGGTGAACGGTTGGTCTGGCCGCTCTTTTGAGGTGGGGTCCGGAGTCCGTCAGGGTTGTCCTTTGAGCCCGCTTTTATACGTGTTTGCAATCGATCCCTTCGTCCGGAGGGTAGATTGTGGGCCGTTGGCGGGAGTCGGGATGAGTCTGGCGGAGCTGGATGTCACCCAGAGAGTTGTGGCGTACGCTGACGATGTCACTATTTTCGTCTCCTCACAGGAGGAGGTCGATGTGGTGATGTCGGAGGTGGACCGCTACTCGGAGGCATCCGGGTCTAAGATCAACCGGGATAAGTGTGAGAGTCTCTGGCTGGGAGGGGGGGATCCCACGTTTGATCTCCCGGACACCCTTCCAGGGCCCCAAGAATCAGCAAAAGTCTTAGGCATCACATTCGGCCAGGATGATTATCCCACCAAAAACTGGGATGGTAAGCTCCAGGATGCCGCTCAGAAGGTGGACCAATGGAAGGGTTGGTCTATGACCCTCAGGGAAAGGGTACACCTGATCAAATCGTACCTGCTCCCCTTGTTTATCTATCTGGGCAGCGTATGTATCTTGCCAGAGGCTTACTACACTAGGATCTACAGCCTGTTTTTCCAACTGTTAAAATGGGGGAACAGGATGAACCTAGTCAGGAGGGAGGTTACGTACCACACGAGGAGACTAGGGGGTTTATCTATGGTAAACCCTGTGGTGTTCTTTACGAACACCTTCTTGAAAGCTAACATCGCAAACCTCTGGAAAGAGAGGGCTCCTCCGTGGGTACTCTCCTGCAGGGAATGGTTTCGGCCTTTCTTCCAGGAATGGGAGAGAGGAGGGCGAGTGAAGGACCTCCGCACGCCCCATGGATATCTTCCGGCTTATGCTACCCTGACTCTGAAGGCGATACGTCGGTGGGGTCTGGGAGTGTGGGAGATCAGGACCCAGTCAAGGCAGTTCCTTGACAAACGGGTTCTGTTGACCCATTTCCAGAAGCCTCTGGCGCTCAGGGACTGCCCAGGTCGGGATCTGAGGGTGGGGTTGTACCTTTTAAACATGAAAAGGATCCCCCAGAAGTTTTGGGACTTGGCCTGGCGCTGCTTTCAGGGGAAGCTATATGTAAGGGACAACCTGAAGTGCAGGAACTCTGATGACCGGGGATGTCCCCGAGAAGAGTGCGGGGACACGCTGGAAAGCATGGACCACTTCCTGCTTCATTGTCCCTTTAATATAGGGGTTTACAACAGGGTGGGCGCTTCCATCGGCTGGAGTCAACTTGCCGGCCTAACCTATCCGGAGTGGGCTTATGGGGCATTCAGGAACCTGGGTGGCCGAGATCGGGGCACTTTATTCTTAGTTAGTTTAGTGGTTAGGTACTACACGTGGAACGCACGGTGTTTAGTGTCGACCCAACAGAAAATCCTCTCCGAGGTGGAGGTCTGTAGGAACATCACCGGTGACCTCGGGAAGATCAGGTCTTTGGAGTATGGCAGTCTTGGTACCAGTAGGGCTTCTCTCCTGTGGAGAGGTTTTTCTTTTGATGTGCCCTAGGTACTAGACCTTTTTAGGTAGAGTACCTTTATTTTGGTTAGGGGCAGTGTTATAGGGATAGTGATAGGGTGAGAGCAGGGTCAGTTTTAATGGAGGGATAGAATTAGGGAAAATTGTAGGGGGGAGTTAGGGAAAGAGTTTAAAATTATTTTGATGTATCAAGTCTGCCATCCTTCTTCCTGGTGGTGGGCTAATGCATGCACACGCTAGCTTTTTGTTTTGTTTTAAGCTGATATGGTATGAAGGGCTTACAGGCGACCAAACTTGGGCCAAAGGTAGCTTTGGTTTAGTGTGTATATGTTAGTATGTATAAGTCTGTGTGTAAGTTGGTTGGGAGGAGTGCTAGGTGGGGAGGGTGTATTTGTGGGTGGTGGTGTTTGCTTTTCTTTTGGGGACCTGACATGGGTCAGTTAGGGACAGGACTTTGTGTACGAACGGTATGGACTCTGACCCATGTGCAGGAGGGGTGGTGTGGGAGAGGGTACAGTTTTAGTGTAGGGATTTTGGTAGGGTTTTCTATTGTTTTTGTAGGTTTTCTTTAGTGTATATATATTTATTTTTAGTTAAATACTATATTATTATGTTCATGTGATTTTGTATGTATATTGTTTATATATTGTTTTCATTTGGTTTCTATATTACAGCATTACAGTAGTCATGGCAGTCGGACCAGTTATTATGTTACGTGGTTTACTTGATTTTCTCATGTTGTTACGTTGTTTATTTTATTAAAAATTTTTTTTTTTTTTTTTTTTTTTTTTTTTTTTTTTTTGTAGCCAGGTAGTGCTAAATTTTATGTTTATGTTTATATTTTGCAAAGCCAAGTTGTGCTTTTGTATTTTAATTTTAATTTATAATTTTTTTTTTTTTTTTTTTTTTTTTTTTTTTTTGTGTTTCCCGAATATGGATGATTTTGAGTTGTAGCCAGGTAGTGCTAAATTTTATTTTCATATTTTGACAAGCCAAGCGCTATTTTTTTTTTGTTCATTTTTGTTATGTGTGTGAGTGTGGTTCGGTTAGGTGGGTTGGCATATTTTAGGTTTTTGTAAAGCTGGGCTGGCCGGTTAGGCAGGGTTTTGTTTTTGTTCTTTGGTACCAGTGTATTTCTTATTTATGTTATAGCTGGTTAAGCTTGTTTTGTGTTTTTGTATAAGTTTTGTACTTTTATAATAAAAAAAGAGTGTCAGCAGAGAGCACTGTTGACAAGACAAAAAAGAAATTCAAAAAGAACAGAATTTCCTCGGTAGCAGACAGCTTCTAAAATGTACAGGAAGGGTAAAGATTTTTCGATAGAAGTAATTTACAAATCTGTTTAACTTTCTGGCTCCAGTTGACTTATGAAGACCTAAAAAATGTTTTCCATCAGAGTACCCCTTTAATGTCATCACTATTGGTTTAGTCATGATGACTATGTGGGGTGGGGATCCAGTCTTCCCTCCTCACTCCAGGCCCGTCCACTAAACCTGTTCTAGGATAAAAAACTGTTTGGTATGAAAAAAGTTTAATACTCACTAGTGGGCACCCAGACACAATATCCTAATAATAGAATTCTTGTATTTATTTGTTTATTATTTTTTGTATTTTACTTTACAGTACAAAATGTTGCACTTCGTGGACGTGCAACGCAATCTACAAATTTTCAGGGGCTCAGCGCTGCCATCAATGCCATAGATGGAAATACGGATCCTCTCTACCCCCGCGGGTCATGTTTTTCTTCCCAATCTGAGCTTTCCCCCTGGTGGAGAGTAGATTTATTGGGAACGTATCAAATATCACATATAACCATCACCAACCGAGGGGACTGCTGCGCCAATTACATCAACGGGGCCGAAATACTCATTGGAGACTCACTGGCCAATAACGGGAATAACAACCCAAGGTAAGATCTAATGTCTTCTAATTCAATATTCTTCGCTGTGGCCATGAGATTATGGGTCATATTTACAGGAATATGCGCCAATCTACTGGAAAAAAGGATTTCTGGAGTGTTTGTAGTGGGGTTTTCGTTGACTGTAATGATGGTGCCCCCAATGCTAATAGTCCTGCTTGACCACTGCAGGGAAAAAAAGGCCTGTTTTTTTATTCCTGGAATAAATTCATCCCTGATAGATAAGATGGAGCCTCCACTAACCTTAAATCAGTCCTGATAGATAACATGGAGCCTCCACTTACTATAATTCATCCCTGATAGATAAGATGGAGCCTCCACTAACTATAATTCAGTCCTGATAGATAAGATGGAGCCTCCACTAACTATAATTCAGTCCTGATAGATAAGATGGAGCCTCCACTAACTATAATTCATCCCTGATAGATAAGATGGAGCCTCCACTAACTATAATTCATCCCTGATAGATAAGAAGGAGCCTCCACTAACTATAATTCATCCCTGATAGATAAGATGGAGCATCCACTAACTATAATTCATCCCTGATAGATAAGAAGGAGCCTCCACTAACTATAATTCATCCCTGATAGATAAGATGGAGCATCCACTAACTATAATTCATCCCTGATAGATAAGATGGAGCCTCCACTAACTATAATTCATCCCTGATAGATAAGAAGGAGCCTCCACTAACTATAATTCAGTCATGATAGATAAGATGGAGCCTCCACTAACTATAATTCATCCCTGATAGATAAGATGGAGCCTCCACTAACTATAATTCAGTCCTGATAGATAAGATGGAGCCTCCACTAACTATAATTCAGTCCTGATAGATAAGATGGCGCCTCCACTAACTATAATTCATCCCTGATAGATAAGATGGCGCCTCCACTAACTATAATTCATCCCTGATAGATAAGATGGAGCATCCACTAACTATAATTCATCCCTGATAGATAAGATGGAGCCTCCACTAACTATAATTCATTCCTGATAGATAAGAGGGAGCCTCCACTAACTATAATTCAGTCCTGATAGATAAGATGGCGCCTCCACTAACTATAATTCATCCCTGATAGATAAGATGGAGCCTCCACTAACTATAATCCAGTCCTGATAGATAAGATGGAGCATTCACTAACTATAATTCCTCCCTGATAGATAAGATGGAGCATCCACTAACTATAATTCATCCCTGATAGATAAGATGGAGCCTCCACTAACTATAATTCATCCCTGATAGATAAGATGGAGCCTCCACTAACTATAATTCAGTCCTGATAGATAAGATGGAGCCTCCACTAATTATAATTCATCCCTGATAGATAAGATGGAGCCTCCACTAACTATAATTCATCCCTGATAGATAAGATGGAGCCTCCACTAACTATAATTCAGTCCTGATAGATAAGATGGCGCCTCCACTAACTATAATTCATCCCTGATAGATAAGATGGCGCCTCCACTAACTATAATTCATCCCTGATAGATAAGATGGCGCCTCCACTAACTATAATTCAGTCCTGATAGATAAGATGGAGCCTCCACTAACTATAATTCAGTCCTGATAGATAAGATGGAGCCTCCACTAACTATAATTCATCCCTGATAGATAAGATGGAGCCTCCACTAACTATAATTCATCCCTGATAGATAAGATGGAGCCTCCACTAACTATAATTCATGTTAGCCAAAGAACTATCTAAATAGTAGTACCATAGGCCACTATAACATTCTCTCACCAAAAACAATGAGGCCAAATATGTAAAAAATTCATATACTTTATTGAAAATACAATAAAAACTTGTACTAAAAAATTACAATACAATATTAAATCGGTGGTCATACAACACACACTGCAAGAAAATGATGAGAATGTCCCCTATGAATAAACAGAATAAACATGGTACAAGAAGTCTCATTCAAAATGGTGGCCTACCACATGGGGTATGTCAGTATGCAAACACACAATATGTATGAGAATGAGACTGTAGAGAACAGGAATCAAATAAGAAGAAAAAAGACAGGGTAAACAAAGAATGAAAATAGCAGACAAATTCTGGTCATGCACCCTATCTTGGGACAGCTCACCTACCCCGAACGCGTTTTCGCTTGTCGCTTCGTCAGGGGGCGTGTCTCAGGTCAGAAGAAGTGAGGTATAAATAGATAGAGGGAACCAATCCGTGGCGCCATAACAGAATAGAAAGTCGGGACACAGGTGGGGATTATTAGCATCACAGTCATACATTCTACTATGTATCTTATAAGATACCTTATTGGTTGATCATACTCCGTCAGCACCGCGCGCATAGTGTGAGTCCTAGTCTGTAAATCCCGGAAGTGGAGAAAAAGGATCAAAACGAGGTCTGGAGGTATCACGTGACATTAAGTCACGTGATCCACCAGAGCTGGGTCAAGAAAAGGCCAAATGGAATGCCGCATCAGAACGAGGTCTGGGGATATCACATGACATCAGGTCACGCGATCCTCCAGTTCCGCCTCATATTATGAAGATTGCGGCCAGGAGACCAGATCGAGGCTGAGCTTGGTCACATGACCGCAAGTGATGTAATGTGACCAAGCTCCGGCCCTTAGTAACCGTTGTCAACATCAGAGTCCGATGGGGTTTAAACATATGGATAGCGCGTAACAGCACTCGGGCAGCACAAGCCGGCACAGGATTACATGTAAGACACACACTAACATACAGGACATATAACAGAAAACACCAAGGTGACAAAACGTGCAAACAAGAGACTTACCCAGCACCACAACCAAAAGGAAGTGAAAGCGTGAATGATGAGTGAATGAAAATAACTGTGAAAAAGAAAGGAAGAATGATACTGTGAAAGGCACATAATAATAATGAATCCATAATAGACACAATTCCTAATAAGCATTGTTATATATAAACATGGTGACAAAAATCAAAAAATAGCAAGTAATGATGTCACACACATCATTACTTGCTATTTTTTGATTTTGAAAAAACTCTGAAAAATGAAAGCAGCGATCTGATTGGTTGCTATGGGCACCTGGGCAACTTTTCCTCTGCACTGGTTTTGATAAATCTCCCCCTATGTGTCATACTTTACCTTGTCCCCCAACAACAGCAGGTTAATGCCCCCAGGGTCTATGGGGGAGATTTATAAAAACCTGTGCAGAGAAAAAGTTAACCAGTTGCCCATAGCAACCAATCAGATCGCTGCTTTCATTTTTCAGAGGCCTTGTTAAAAATGAAAGAAGCGATGTGATTGGTTGCTATGGGCAACTGGTCACCTTTTCCTCTGCATAAGTTTTGATAAATCTCCCCCTATGACTTTTCCCCATAATATTATGACTTGGTGCCATATAGGAATAATACTAATAACCCGTCTCTTCTCAGATGTGCCACCATTACAGCCATACCCCTTGGCGCCTCACAGAACTTCTTATGTAACAACATGGAGGGTCGATACGTGAACATCGTCTTACCTGGGAAAACACAATATCTCACCTTCTGTGAAGTCCAGATCTACGGAGTCACCACCAATAAATACAACTGCAATACTAAGGAACAATAAAACCTGCAGAATGTCCTACTGATGATGATGATGACAATGATGATGATGACAATGATGATGACAATGACGATGACGATGACAATGGTGACAATGATGATGATGATTAGAGACGAGCGAATCGAAGTTGACGAACCCGAATTCGTTACCAATTTCATGAAAAATTCGATTCGCAGCAAATATCGACACAATTCTATCGCGCGAATCGCTTCATTAAACTCCATTTTACAGCGTTCCAGGCTATTGTAGAGCTAACATGGCGGATCCACATGTGGGTACATGGGGCAGGGGATTATGGGAGGGCAGGAAACAGCGGCGGGAATGAAGGTAGGCGGGCTGAACCTGAATCACATGTGAGATGCAGCCTATCAGTGTTCACTGACCCCTGTGATGTCACAGCCCCTATATAATCGGCGGCCATCTTGCCTCTCTTCATGTCATCTATGCAGTCAGATGGAGAGGACGGGACTGTGTGTGTGTGAATAGCTCATACCACAGTGTTACACTGCAACTGCTAGTCACATCAGCATTAGGGAAAGGCAGGAGTGCAGAGTGCTGTGCTGTTACTCTGAGAAGGATCATTGATTGCTAAACCTCCTATTCACGTTATTGAGCATTGCAGCGGAGAGGGACAGATAGCTATCAGCTGCCTCATACAGATCTCCAAGCTGCCTGAACTTTATCAACCATCTTATCTCCTCATTTTTCAACCCAATTTTGAGTTGTTTTTTTTTGCTCCACAAATCTTCTTCTGCAATTTAGGGTTTAATCCCTGGATTTTTTTTTTTTGTGGTGCTGCACTGTTGGGTCCTGCTGCTGTTCAGAATTGTGATTGTTCAGTGGACTGTAGTGCATTTGTACCATTTTGTACCTGTTAATCTGTCAAGCGGCTACATACTGTGCAAGTCCAAACAATAGTATTCACTGGCTTTTTTTAAATAGTTTTTTCTGCGTATAGTTACATACCGCATAGGTACATCCAAGTATTGTACCATTTAGTACCTGTTAAGCTGTCAAGGTGCTCTATACCATCAAAGTCCAAAGAATAGTATCCACCAGCTGGTGTTTTACAAAAATACAGAGTTTTTTCTGCATATAGTTAGGCATATTACTGCCCTCATCAGTGCATTCCGCATAGGTACATCCAAGTATTGTACCATTTAGTACCTGTTAAGTTGTCAAGGTGCTCCATACTGTCAAAGTCCAAACAATAGTATCCACCGGCTGGTGGATTACAAAAATATATTTTTTTCTGCTAAAAGTTAGGCATATTACTGCCCTCGTCAGTGCATACCGCATAGGTACATCCACATATTCTACCATTTAGTACCTGTTAAGCTGTCAAGGTGCTCCATAATGTCAAAGTCCACACAATAGTATCCACCGGCTGGTGTTTTACAAAAATACAGAGTTTTTTCTGTGAATAGTTAGGCATATTACTGCCCTCATCAGTGCATACCGCATAGGTACATCCAAGTATTGTACCATCTAGTACCTGTTAATCTGTCAAGGGTCTACATACTGTGAAAGGACAGCCGTAAATTGCTGCTGTTCTAGACAAATACTGTTTAAAGAGTAGTGTAGCGTATTGTAATACCCTCATAAACGCACTCAGTATGTCAGGCAGAGAAGTGCCAGGACGTGCACAGAGGAGTGGCAGAGGCCTAAATACTTCAGGCAGAGTTGGCAGCAGACTAGGGGCGAGTGGCAGCAGGAGTCGGAGCGAGAGGCCTGAGCTCCCGTTATCAGCCACCGGTCGTGTCTCCACCAGAAACCCATCTGCCGTCGTTGATTGGTTAACACGCTCTTCCACATCATCACAAGTGACATCTGACACCCCAGTCAACAGTCGGTGGGTTCCTCAGACACAACCCTCAGTTGGCATGGCCCGGGAGCAGTCCCTGTCCTCCCATTGCCTTTGTCCTATTCTGTTCCCTCTCCTAAAGAATTATCTTATGCTGTGGGTTCAGCTCCACTATTTACTGAGGACCATCTAATAGAGGACAGTCAGCAGCTACTGGACAGCCAAGAAGGGGAGGAGACATGAGCCACTTGCTCCGCTAGGCGACCAAGTAGTGATGCAGAGAGTGACGTGGGAGGCGGTGTTGCAAGTGTTCAGGGTCCTGAAGCAGACACTGTTGAGGAACCTGAGGAGGACATCAGTGACGTGCACAAAACTGTTGATGACGATGAAGCCGATTGCAATTGGGAGCCGGGTGCAGAAGGGGCTTCATCATCATCAGGAGAAGAGAGTTGCAGGTTGCCCTTGATGCAGCAAGGCGGTAGCACGGTTGGCAGTCAGCGTGGTGGCAGGAGTGGAAATTCTGGAGCCAAACGTGCCCACGGGAGACCACCTGCTTCGCGGCAGCCTACCTTTCCGGGAGGTAGTGGAAAAGGGGTTCCTGGAGACAGCGCCAGTAGCAGTCAAATAGTGCGGACTGCGGGTGGGAAAATCAACTACTCGGCGGTGTGGAAGTTTTTCATAAGGCATCCGGAGGAGGTTCACGTAGCCACATGCAAGATCTGTCGGCAGAAGGTGAAGCGTGGCCAGGGTCCCAATGTCGTCACCACAGCCCTGCGTCAACACATGCTTCGCCACCATAAAGCGGCCTGGGAGAACCGTGGCTCCGATGTAGTGGTCCAGCCTGCTGCATCACCCAGTGGCCATCCACTCCCTCCTTCATCCAGCCAAGGCTCCACCACCTCAGCTGTGAGCTGTGTGTCAAACCCTCCTTCTGTCGCTCCTGCTTCTCCCGCTTTTAGTCAGCCATTCCGCCAACAATCCATCGGCGAAGCCATGTCCAAGAGACAACAATATGCGCCCACTCATCCAACGGCGCAGAAGTTGAATGTGCTCCTGTCCAAGTTGCTGGTGTTGCAGTCCCTCCCTTTTCAAGTGGTGGACTCTGCAGCTTTCAGAGAATTGATGGCTTGAGCCGAGCCGAGGTGGAGAGTCCCAAGCCGTCATTTCTTTGCGAAGAAGGCAGTGCCAGCTCTGCATAAGTTTGTACAAGAGAAGGTGGGCCAGTCCTTTAGCCTGTCGGTGTGTTCAAAAGTGCACGGCAGCGCCGACGTGTGGAGCTGTAACTACGGGCAGGGACAATACTTGTCTTTTACGGCTCACTGGGTAACACTGTGGTTCCTGCACAGCCACAACAGTAACTTGGTCACATCGCTTCCTCCTCCACGCTCTCGCTCCCAGGCAGTTGGTCCTGTTACAGTGTGCGACGCTGCCTCCTCATCCTCCACCGTGTCCTCGGCCTCCACTGCACGTCCAAATCTCGGTGGCCCTTCATCGTACCATGTGTGTAGGGCACGGTGGTGTCAAGCTGTTCTTCACATGGTTTGCTTTGGCGAACGGAGTCAAACAGGGAAGGAACTGCTAAAGTTAATTTGTAAAGAAATCAGAGTATGGCTTACTCCACGAAATCTGGAAATGGGAACCATGGTGACCGACAACGGGAAGAACATTGTGTCCGCGCTGAGACAAGGAAGTGTGAAACATGCGCCCTGCATGGCACACGTGTTGAATCTGGTTGTCAAGCACTTCCTCAAGTCTTCACCCCATTTGCAAAACATCCTGAAAATGGCAAGGAAACTGTACATGCACTTCAGCCACTCGTACACCGCCAAGCACACCTTCCTTGAGCTGCAGCGTCAGAACGGTATCCCACAACATAGTCTTATTTGTGACGTTGCCACACGTTGGAATTCCACCCTCCGTATATTGGACAGACTATACGAACAAAGAAAAGCCATCACCGATTTCTTGATGATCCAAGCAGATAGGAGTACTCCCCTGGGTAACTTCAATGTGAACCAGTGGCAGCTCATACATGACACCTGCAGTTTGCTGAGGCCCTTTGAGGAAGCCACATTATTTGTGAGTCGCCTGGATTACGCCATGAACGACGTAAGAGGGAGGGGAGGGGTGGGAGGAGCAGTACCACCTCAATCAGCAGCAGCCTGAGTCTACAGTCGCTGATGAGTAGCTTTCTTCACCCGCATAGTGAAGCATCTCATCAGCAGTAGGTAGACATGCAGCAGGACCTGAACCAGCACGTGGGGGCATACCTTGACATGGCCATGCCAACAACCATTGAAGATCCGCTGGACTTCTGGGCAGCCAAACTTGATTTATGGCCACAACTAGCAGAGTTTGCCCTGGAAAAGCTGTCCTGCCCGGCCAGTAGTGTGCCATCAGAGAGGGTGTTTAGTGCGGCCGGGGCCATAGTCACCCCAAGGCGAACTCGTCTGTCCACTAAAAATGTGGAGAGACTGACGTTTGTCAAGATGAATCAGGGAGGGATCAGCCAGGATTTCCAGCCACCAATGCCAGATGCCTCAGAGTATATTGACCATGCTGCTACACCAACATTTCCCAATTATGGTTGGTTATGAAACCCTCTTGGGTTATCAATTTGGGTTATGAAACCCTATTTGGTACTGTGATTGCCTGCTCCTGGCTCATCCTGGGTCTTTCATGAACTACTTGCCTCACTGATGCTTCTGGCCTTGGGCCTTTAATTTTTGGATGTTTAGCAGTAGCTAAATATATGCTCAATGCAAATGTATACATTGATCTTTAAATGTAAGGGGTTATGAAACCCTCTTGGGTACTGCGAATGCCTGCTC
This sequence comes from Hyla sarda, assembly GCF_029499605.1. NCBI lineage: Eukaryota > Metazoa > Chordata > Amphibia > Anura > Hylidae > Hyla > Hyla sarda. The sequence goes on along the minus strand of NW_026608774.1, from coordinate 252,414 downwards.
CATACTCATTCTGTGTCTTTCAGGAACTACTTGCCTCCCTGCCCTCAGGCCTTGGGCCTTCAATTTTTGGATGTTTAGCAGTAGCTAAATACATGCTTAATGCAAATTTCAACATTCATCTTTAAATGTAAGGGGTTGGTTATGAAACCCTCTTGGGTACTGCGATTGCCTGCTCCTGGCTCATCCTGTGTCTTTCAGGAACTACTTGCCTCACTGATGCTTCTGGCCTTAGGCCTTTAATTTTTGGATGTTTAGCAGTAGCTAAATATATGCTTAATGCAAATTTCAACAATGATCTTTAAATTCTCGGCGCTCTGCTAGGGCCTTCTCCTACCCCGCCGGGGCCGATCCGAGGACCTCAGTAAACCATCCAATCAGTAGTAGAGACATGCGGTGTGTTCAAAGGGCAGGGACTTAATGAAACCAAGCTCATGACCCATGCTTAGTTGTGATTCTTCTTTCCTGGCAAATAATTGCAATCCCTGATCCCTATCGTGAACGGGGTTCAGCGGGTTACCCGCACCTGTCGGTGAAAGATAGACACACGCTGGTCCGTTCAGTGTAGCGCGCGTGCAGCCCTGGACATCTGAGGGCATAACACACCTGTTATTGCTCGATCTCGCGAGTGATCGTGCAATGTAAGGGGTTATTAAAGTCTCTTGAGTACTGCTGATGCCTACTCCTGACTGCTCCTGTGTCTTTCAGGAACTACTTGCCTTCATGATGCTTCTGGGCTTGGGCCTTTAATTTTAGGATTTTTGAAATACATACATACATGCTTAATTTAAATTTCAACATTTATGGTGCAATGTATGGGGTTATTAAACACTTGGGTAGTGTGTTTTTCAAATTTTCTGATAATTATCACTGTAATAAACTTGAATTTTCCACAATAATAACCATTACACCATTGAACGATTGTTGTGTGTGATTTTTTAAGTAAAATTTTCAAAAAAAAATTTGCAGAGGGATGAACTCTGCTTCTTTATTTCACAAAAAAATATTTTATAGAAGAATGTCTTTTGGTGGTCCACCGTCCTGCATTATAGAGTCTTCTGGACTTTTGGATATGCGCTTGTTCTTAAACAAAGGTACAAAAACCAAAAATGGCCGGTCAGGGCTATGGAGACGTTGCGCCTACATCTTACGGCCACATGAGCCCTGTGGGTGCTTGTGAGTTTAGGTCCTTTGTACCCACACGGCGGGGTCCGGGACACAAATTTTGATTTAAATTTCAAATATAAAAATCACACATTTCAATGGTCTCCTCATGCTGCAGCCAACTCCAGGCTGCGTCATTCTGGTAATATATAGAGAGCACTTGCTGTCCTAAATTTTCGTTAACATTTTTCGTCAAAATTTTTTGTCTTTTTTATTAGGGATTGTGAAGCTTTGGTGCGTACTCGTGCATCAGCCAACTCCAGGCTGTGTCATTCAGGCAATATATGGTTTACTGATGGCGCTGCTGGGCCTGGGTCTGGGAATTTCTAATTTTCTCATAGGTAACACCCGCTATCCAAAAGTCTTCTTCATAAATTTCTACTATTGTTGTGTTTTTTTGGAGGGATTGTGAAGCCCTAGTGTGTACTCATGCATCAGCCAACTCCAGGCTGTGTCATTCAGGCAATATATAGGTAGCACCCGCTGTCCTAAATATTCTTAAAATTATTTTAAAAATGGTTGTTTTTTTCTTTTGGATTCTGAAGCCCTGGTGTGTACTCAATGCTGCTTCCTGCTCCACTCTGTCAGCCCGTTGGTCCTGCGACAGTGTGCTACTCCGCCTCCACATCCTCCACTGTGTCTTAAGCCTCCACTGCCCGGACAAGTCTCAGTGGCCCTTCAGCATACCATGTGTACAGGTCACGGCGGTGTCACGTTGTTCTTCACATGTTTTGCCTTGGCGAGAAGTCTTGGAAACAATGGCCGGTCAGGGCAATGGACATGTTGTGCCTAAATCTCACGGCCACATGAGCCCTGTGGGGGCTTGTTGGATTTGGTCCTTCGTACCCACACGCTAGGGTCCAGGACACGCAAAGGTTGTTTTAAATTTAAAATAAAAAAATGATGGCCCTGCTGGGACTGGGTCTGGGAATTTCAAATTTTCTCATGGGTAGCACCCGCTATCCAAAATCTTTTTCAAAAATTTCTAAAAATGTGGTGTTTTGGGGGGGGGGGGGAATTGTGAAGCCCTGCTGTGTACTCGTGAATCAGCCAACTCCAGACTGTGTCATTCAGGCAATATATGCTTTACTGATGTTGCTGTGGGGACTTGTTGGATTTGGTCCTTCATACCCACACGATGGGGTCCGGGACACTCAAAGTTTGTTTTAATTTTCAAATAAAAAAATGATTGCGCTGCTGGGCCTGGGGCTGGTAATTTCAAATTTTATAATACGTAGCACCCGCTATCCAAAATCTTCGGTTTAAATTTCTTAATTTCATCTGTTATTGCGCTGCTGTGCGGCAGTGATTCTAAGAGTGATGCCGGTAATCTGCATGCTATTCTGAATAACAGTATTATTTCACTAACCCCGCACACTCCATATGCGTTTTAGGACACAGCAAAGTGTTCTATACCCCTATAGAGGCTGTATGTAGGCTAGAAATAGCCTTTTTTAACATTGATTCTCCGCAAATAAATTCGGATCAAAACAAACTTTTTCGGAAAATTCGGCAAATCGGGCGAATCAAATTTTAGAAAAGTTCGCTCATCTCTAATGATGATGACAATGACAATGGTGATGATGACAATGATGATGATGACGATGATGATGACAATGATGATACAATTCATCTATGATAATAGTTTTGCTGTAAAATTATTAATGTTGAATTTTAATTATTTACTTGTATTACATCTGGTAAGAAAAGTGAGATCTGAAACCTACAATAAAAGTTTGTGTTGTTTGGCGTCCAGGCGTTTTCTCTCCATCTTTCTAATTCTGCAGAAGGTTGGGGCGACAATCCGGAGAACCTGTAAGTCCCTTCTAGTTGTTCCAATCATCTGGGAGACGTCAATTCTCTGTGACAGACGCTGAAGAACATACAGGGAAGACTCCGCCAGTGTATCCTCTGCTGCTATGTATCCCAATAGTATTAACCCCTTAAGGACGCAGTGTTTTTCCGTTTTTGCATTTTCATTTTTTCCTCATCACCTTCTAAAAATCATAACGCTTTCAATCTTGCACATAAAATTCCATATGATGGCTTATTTTTTGCGCCACCAATTCTTCTTTGTAATGACATTAGTCATTTTACCAAAAACCAAGGCGAAACTGTGCGACAAAATTGAAAATTTAATTTTGTAACATTTGGGGGCTTCTGTTTCTACGCAGTACATTTTTTCAGTAAAAATGACACCTTATCATTATTCTGTAGGTCCATACGATTAAAATGATCCCCTACTTATATAGGTTTGATATTGTCGTACTTCTGAAAAAAATCATAACTACATGCAGGAAAATGTATACGTAAAAAATTCTCATCTTCTGACCCCTATAACTTTTTTAGTTTTTCCGCGTACGGGCCGGTGTGAGGGCTCATTTTTTGCACCATGTTCTGAAGTTTTTATCGGTACCATTTTTTTATTGATCAGATTTTTTGATTGCTTTTTATGAATTTTTTCATGATATAAGAAGTGACTTTTTTTGCGTGTACGCCATTGACCGTGCAGTTTAATTAATGATATCTTTTTATAGTTTGCGGCGATACCACATGTGTTTATTTTTATTTACACAGGTTCAAACTTTTATTAGGGAAGGGGTTAAATGATCTTTATTAACTTTTTTTTAACTTTTTTTTTGCAGTGTTATAGCTCCCATAGGGACCTATAACACTGCACACACTGATCTTTTATACTGATCATTGTTATCCCATAGGAGACTATAACACTGCACACACTGATCTTTTACATTGATCATTGTTACCCCATTGGAGACTATAACACTGCACACACTGATCTCTTATACTGATCATTGTTATCCCATAGGAGACTATAACACTGCACACACTGATCTCTTATACTGATCATTGTTATCCCATAGAGGGCTATAACATGCACACACTAATCTCTTATACTGATCATTGTTATCCCATAGGAGACTATAACACTGCACACACTGATCTCTTACACGGATCATTATTATCCCATAGGGGGCTATAACACTGCACACACTGATCTTTTACATTGATCATTATTATCCCATAGGAGACTATAACACTGCACACACTGATCTCTTATACTGATCATTGCTATCCAATAGGAGATATAACACTGCACACACTGATCTCTTATACTGATCATTGTTATGCCATAGGAGACTATAACACTGCACACACTGATCTCTTATACTGATCATTGTTCTCCCATAGGAGACTATAACACTGCACACACTGATCTCTTACACTGATCATTGCTATCCCATAGGGGGCTATAATACTGCACACACTGATTTCTTACAATGATCATTGTTATCCCATAGGAGGCTATAACACTGCGCACACTGATCTTTTACATTGATCCCTGCAAAGCTATAGCTTTGCATTGATCAGTGTTATAGGAGGTCGATTGCTCAAGCCTGTATCTCAATCGCGACGGAGACAGGAGAGGGGACCTCCGCTCTCGTGCTAGCTGATCGGGACATCGCGATTATATTGCAATGGTCCCTATCAGCCCGACTGAGCTGCCGGGAAGCTTTCACTTTTTACTTTAGACGCAGCGATCAACATTGATCGCCACATCTAAAGGGTTAATAGCGCGCGGCACCAATTGTTGTGCCGTGCGCTATTAACCCTTTAGATGTGGCGATCAATGTTGATCGCTGCGTCTAAAGCTATTAGCCCAGGGTCCCGGCTATCATTAGCCGCCTAGACCATCCCAGTATGGCGACCCTGTTTTGTTTACCGGGACCGGGCGCAGGGTGTACAGGTATGCCCTGCGTCCTTAAGAGGTTAAATAACTAAGTGTATATAGTGTGTTATGTTACATAGGACTGCAGGTCACATCTATACATTATCTGTACTCAGAGAGTTATCACTGTGTTATCTGTGGTGTTACATAGGACTGCAGGTCACATCTATACATTATCTGTACTCAGAGAGTTATCACTGTTATCTGTGGTGTTACATAGGACTGCAGGTCACATATATACATTATCTGTACTCAGAGAGTTATCACTGTGTTATCTGTGGTGTTACATAGGACTGCAGGTCACATCTATACATTATCTGTACTCAGAGAGTTATCACTGTGTTATCTGTGGTGTTACATAGGACTGCAGGTCACATCTATACATTATCTGTACTCAGAGAGTTATCACAGTTATCTGTGGTGTTACATAGGACTGCAGGTCACATCTATACATTATCTGTACTCAGAGAGTTATCACTGTTATCTGTGGTGCTACATAGGACTGCAGGTCACATCTATATATTATCTGTACTCAGAGAGTTATCACTGTGTTATCTGTGGTGTTACATAGGACTGCAGGTCACATCTATACATTATCTGTACTCAGAGAGTTATCACTGTGTTATATGTGGTGTTACATAGGACTGCAGGTCACATCTATACATTATCTGTACTCAGAGAGTTATCACTGTGTTATCTGTGGTGTTACATAGGACTGCAGGTCACATCTATACATTATCTGTACTCAGAGAGTTATCACTGTGTTATCTGTGGTGTTACATAGGACTGCAGGTTACATCTATACATTATCTGTACTCAGAGAGTTATTGTTATCTGTGGTGTTACATAGGACTGCAGGTTACATCTATACATTATCTGTACTCAGAGAGTTATCACTGTTATCTGTGGTGTTACATAGGACTGCAGGTCACATCTATACATTATCTGTACTCAGAGAGTTATCACTGTTATCTGTGGTGTTACATAGGACTGCAGGTCACATCTATACATTATCTGTACTCAGAGTTATCACTGTGTTATCTGTGGTGTTACATAGGACTGCAGGTCACATCTATACATTATCTGTACTCAGAGAGTTATCATTGTTATCTGTGTTGTTACATAGGACTGCAGGTCACATCTACATTATCTGTACTCAGAGAGTTATCATTGTTATCTGTGGTGTTACATAGGACTGCAGGTCACATCTACATTATCTGTACTCAGAGAGTTATCATTGTTATCTGTGGTGTTACATAGGACTGCAGGTCACATCTACATTATCTGTATGCAGGGACATTACATACCTACTTTATATATTAGATATGCAGGAGAAGCTATAGTCACAGGTTGCTGGTGATGCTGGGACTTGCAGTACTTGTGTTGACAATCTAGACAAACTTGACTCGGGACTTCACACTGACTGGTGGCAGGAGATGACTGACACGAGCCGGATTCTTCACAGACGGGGTTCCTGTTATACCGCCAGGAAGGACATAAGGGATAGATGTGGCCTGGAGGATATTCACACCTTCATCCATTTTTTGCTATGGGGCCTGTCAGACATACGCTATTGTCCCCATAGCCTGGACTGAGACTTCTTAACTTTACCCTGGCGGCGGGATCTGTGTGAAAGATGTTCAGCACAGGTGGACAATACTTGAGGCCTACACAGATACAAGAGCAGGAGACAGCAGCTAGGGATCAGTCCTCACCCCTGGCTAGAGCCAGACTAACATGGGGCTCCTCCCTGGCTCATCAGACTAGGGTGGACTCAACCTGACTGGCTGAGAACTGCTGCTGTGGCTACTCACTAATTCTTACAGAGGAAAAAAGCATGTAACCCTTACAGAGCAGTAGAAATAAATGCTGGAAAACACAAATAAGGAATCTCCAATAGAAGGGGGCGCAATAACCAATCCAGGTATTTACTCAGGCCCTCAGTCACCGAGCTGATCCCAGAGACGGGATCGGCTCGGTGACTGAGGGCCTGATTCCTACATACCTTAGGGATACTGGGGAATTTCTTTCGGCTTTGGAAAATGTCCATTGTTTACCTGGGTCCAGTTTAGCGTCAGTGGACGTTGAGAGTCTCTATACCCTGATCCCCCAGGATGTGGGGGTCCGGGTAATTAGAGAATTTCTGTGTGAAATACAGATGGACCTGGTGAATTTCATCTGTGAGTCCCTTGAATTTGTGCTCGGGCACAATGCCTTTAGGTTCAGGGAGCAGTGGTACAGGCAGGTTAGTGGAACGGCGTTGGGGACACCCGTCGCATGTCCCCTAGCCAACCTGTACCTTGGTATCCTCGAAAAACTTTTAATTTTTGCAGAAGGGAACCCGTTCACCCGGTATATCTCGTCCATCTTGAGATATATGGACGACATATTTATCGTGTGGACGGGCAACGAAGATCAATTTGTCCAATTTGTAAGCTATCTCAATGATAATGGAGACATGAATATGAGATTTCCCCATGTCTTTGGTGGCAGGGTACTGGAGTT